>NC_056748.1:55934463-56099977 GCF_019279795.1 Protopterus annectens | reverse complement strand
GGTTGTCCTTTGAATACAGCGTGTTAGTATTCACATCCTCGGTTAGATAAAACAAGATACACAACAATATACCATGTCTTCAAGACGGGGTTGTCCTTTGTAAACAGTGTGTTAGTGTTCAAATCCTTGGTTATATAAAACAAGATACACAGCAATATACCATGCCTTTTAAACCAGGGTTGTCCTTTGTAAACAGCGTTTTAGTGTTCAAATCCTCGGTTAGATAAAACAAGATACACAACAATATACCATGCCTTTTAAACCAGGGTTGTTATTTGTAAACAGCGTGTTAGTATTCCAATCCTCGGTTAGATAAAACAAGATTCACAACAATATACCATGCCTTTTAAACCAGTGTTGTCCTTTGTAAACAGCATGTTAGTATTCAAATCCTCAGTTAAATAAAACAAGATACACAACAATATACCAGAAGTTTTAAACCAGGGTTGTCCTTTGTAAACAGTCTGTTAGTATTCAAATCCTCGGTTAGATAATACAAAATACACAATATCAGGGGTGTAGCTAGGATTTTCAAATTTGTACTCACAGCTCTCAAACTGCTACCCCCCTTCCCAGCCAAGCTACGGCCATTCTCGTAATTCACGGTTCGCTCTTTTAGTGTCGATGAAGAGGCATTAGCTGTAATGCCTCTTCAGTAATATAATATAAATTCACTCAAACTAGGTTCCTTGAATTGAAAATTAACCTGAAATGTCAGTTCTTTGAAAAATGCAGCATGGTAGTTGGGGTAGAGAATTTATGCTTTTGTTTTCTGTAACTAAGGTACAGGTTTTGAGCTTGAGTAAATTACTAACCACCTGCTACCCCTAACTAGGATGTTTCATTCACACACACACCCCTACCTACCTCTTAGTGCAAGAAATATGGACAAAGCCTAAAATAAACAGGGACAGATATTAAATAATGATCTCATGAACTTAGAAAGTTGCTAGAATAACAGGATTTGTGCTAGTATGAGAAAGTTGCTAGAATAACAGGATTTGTGCTAGTATGAATTTTTCTAAAGGACATGAAATCTGAAACTCAAATGTCTGTCATTATTTAGCAACTTCAGCCTTCAATGATTTTCTAGAAAAATCACAAAATTTATGAGGAACAGACAAAAAATATGGGGCAAAAATCTGGACATTCTGCAAAATTTGGACAGTTGAGAGGTATGCTACCTACCTACCACACACACACACCTCTCAACCTCTTACAGCAACAAACTCATAAATAAAACTGAGGCAAAGGCCCAAAAATAAGGACATTTTTTTAAATATTGCACTTATAAACTTAGAAAGATAATATAGTAGGTCTTGCATTAGTACGAATTTTCTGAAAGGTATGAAATCTGAAACCCTAATGTCTGCCATTATTTTCTAACTTCAGTCTTTAACAATTTGCCCCTAATTTGCCAGAAAATCGCAATTTTATGAAAAATGGACCAAAAATGTGATGCAAAAATATAAAATTGCCAGACAATACAACTGGGAAACTGTCAAAGAAGGGACACCATTTTAATATGAGCACAGTTAACTTAGAGCAGCTGACAAAATTAGAGAATCTACATGCATTTCTGAAATAAAAGTAATGTATAACTCTGATCATTACAGTCATTTATAAAAGTAAAGTAAACCCTCTACGTTTTCTTCCAAAATTGCTATTTTTCAGAGAGATTATTAGGGGGAGAGCAACATTTTGAGCCAAAATTGGGGACAGTTGAGAGGATTGGATATTCCTAATTCTATAAAGTGATTTATTTGCACATACCTCTCAACCTCTTAATGCAGGAAATCTGGACAAGGCCAAATATATTGGGGGAACATACAAACAGTACTAAAAATTGACCTTGTATAAATTTAAGACAGTTGCTAGAATATCAGGTCTTGCTTTAGCATGTATTTTTCTGAAGATTATGATGTCTGAAACTTAACATCGGTCATTATTTAGTGACTTCATTCCTAAATGATTTGCCAGAAAAAGTTTTATTTTGCATTTAACAACACGAACACCAATAAATATCTGCTAAACAATGCAATGCAGTCTCACAATGAAACTAGACTTAGCATTAAAACTTCTCTGTCCTTGAAACTCACGTTGATTGAAACAGCATTGAAACCAACATTCAAAGAAAATAAATTTTGCCAGTGGCAGATAAAGATTAACTTTGGGCTGTTTTCAAATCATAGGCCCCTTGCACATACACATGCTTTTTGATACACCTTCCATCATAAAAGTCTACTCAAGCTTCTACAGTCCACCAGTATCAGTAAATATGCACAATCTCTGAACTAGTAAAAGCCATCTACATAACTCCACATTAGAGAAATTTGTAACTAATGAAGAGGCTGCTGATAGCAAACAACTTTATATTTCATGGCTTCATCTACAAATAATGTGCCTGTTGCCCTTGAGGAATAAATTGCCTATGTTGCATTAAAAACAATGATACGCTAGTAATATTGCAATAGGGAATGGATGGCAAACTGATAACAGGTTCAGTTGCTACTAGATATCTTCGCAAAATGGACTACAGCATCCCCCCCCCTTTACAACACAGTACAGTATCAGCAATGCATCTACCTACTGTGGGAGAACAACCCACAGCCTTCTGCATCAAAAGCAAGTACATTACCTGTTGTGCCATTAATAGTACAAGCAGACTCTGCATAAGCAGCACCAAACTTAAGTTCCCCTGCAGCTCTCAGCTCCAGAACCATATGCGCTATAGTCAGTGCAACATACCACTATGCTAAATCAGCAGTGTGAAAAATAGGAAGACAAACTTAATGGCTATTATTTAGATAGCTCTCAACCTCTTAGCACAAAAAACCTGGACAAACAAAGCCAATAATGAGAGAATACAAATTCAGTTCCCACTTCACACCTTAGCACAAAAAACCTGGACAAACATCAAAAACAATAATGGGAGAAATGCAACCTCAGTTCTCACCATAGCTCACAACCATTAGAAAAGCAAATCTGAACAAAGTTCAGAAATGGTGGTGGTTAGGGACTTTAGGCTGTTCTTACCCTGAAGCAAAGGTAAAGGGTTTGAGCCTGAACACCTATAGCCAGCAGGTGTAGTATGTGGGGGCATTTTCACACACACACACACACACACACACACACACACACACACACACACACACACACACACACACACACACACACACACACCCCTTCCTTCACAATGATACACACACACACACACACACACACCCCCTTCCTTCACAATGATACACACACACCCTCCCTTCACAATGATACACACACACCCTTCCTTCACAATGATACACACACACCCTTCCTTCACAATGATACACACACACCCTTCCAAATGCACTTACTGCAAAATGACACACACACACCCTTCCAAATGCACTTACTTCAAAATGATATACACACGCACCCTTCCAAATGCACTTACTTCAAAATGATATACACACACACCCTTCCAAATGCACTTACTTCAAAATGACACACACACACACCCTTCCAAATGCACTTACTTCAAAATGACACACACACACACCCTTCCAAATGCACTTACTTCAAAATGACACACACACACCCTTCCAAATGCACTTACTTCAGAATGACACACACACCCTTCCAAATGCACTTACTTCAAAATGACACACACAGACCCTTACAAATGCACTTACTTCAAAATGACATACACACCCTTCCAAATGCACTTACTTCAAAATGACACACACTCTTCCAAATGCAATTACTTCAAAACGACACACACTTCAAACATTGCCTTCCAAATAAACTTACTTCAAACGTTGCCTTCCTTCCAAATGCATTTACTTCAAAAACGTTGCCACACATTGCCTTCCAAATGCACTTACTTCAAAAACGTTGCCTTCCCTTCCTTCAATGTGAACACCCTTGCTTCCACTTGCCTTCCAAATGCCCTTGCTTCCACTTGCCTTCCAGTTTCCTGCTCGCGAATCCATTGCTTCAAAAACCTTGCCTTCCCTTCCTTGTGAACGCCCTTGCTTCCACTTGCCTTCCAAATGCCCTTGCTTCCACTTGCCTTCTGAATGCCCTTGCTTCCACTTGCCTTCCGAATGCCCTTGCTTCCACTTGCCTACCAGTTTCCTGCTCGCGAATCCATTGCTTGCCTTCATTTGCCTTCCAGTTTCCCGCTCGCGACTCCATTGCTTGCCTTCCAAGTTCAGATTGTTTCCCGCTCGCAGCCAGCCGGACATGATGTGAGCTGACTTCTGACTGGCTGGCATGCTCTTAAAGGAGCCAACACCCTTTAAATACGTACGTTTTTTTTTTTTTTTCAAAAAGCTACCCCCTTCTACAAAAGTTGTACTGAAATCAGTACAGTGCGTATGCCTCCCGACGTCCCTGCACAATATACCATGCCGTTTAAACCAGGGTTGTCCTTTGTAAACAGCATGTTAGTATTCAAATCCTCTGTTACATAAAACAAGATACACTACAATATACTATGCCTTTTAAACCAGGGTGTCCTTTGTAAACAGCGTGTTAGTATTCCAGTCCTCAGTTAGATAAAACAAGATTCACAACAATATACCATGCCTTTTAAACCAGGTTTGTCCTTTGTAAACAGCGTGTTAGTATTCAAATCCTTGGTTAGAAACCACAAGATGCACAACAATATACCCGGCGTTTTAAACCAGTGTTGTCCTTTGTAAACAGCGTGTTAGTATTCAAATCCTCGGTTAGATAAAACAAGATACACAACAATATACAAGGCCTTTTAAACCAGGGTTGTCCTTTGTAAACAGCGTGTTAGAATTCAAATCCTCGGTTAGATAAAACAAGATACACAACAATATACCATGTCTTTAAAGCCAGGGTTGTCTTTTGTAAACAGTGTGTTAGTATTCAAATCCACGGTTAGATAAAACAAGATACACAACAATATACCATGCGTTTTAAACTAGGGTTGTCCTTTTTAAACAGCGTGTTAGTATTCAAATCCTCGGTTAGATAAAACAAGATACAAAATAATATACCATGCCTTTCAAACGAGGGTTGTCCTTTGTGAACAGTGTGTTAGTAATCAAATCCTCGGATACATAAAACAAGATAGACAACAATGTACATGCCTTTTAAACCAGGGTTGTCCTTTGTAAACAGCGTGTTATTAATCAAATGCTGGATTAGATAACACAAAATACACAACAATATACCATGCCTTTTAAACCAGGGTTGTCCTTTGTAAACAGAGTGTTAGTATTCAAATCCTAGGTAAGATAAAACAAGATACACAACATATACCATGCCTTTTAAACCAGGTTTGTCCTTTGTAAACAGTGTGTTAGAACTCAAATCCTCTGTTAGATAAAACAAGATACACAAGAACATACCATGCCTTTTAAACCAGTGTTCTCCTTTGTAAACAGCTTTGTAGTATTCAAATCCTCGGTAAGATAAAACAAGATACGCAACAATATACCATGCCTTTCAAACCAGTGTTCTCCTTTGTAAACAGCTTGTTAGTATTCAAATCCTCGGTAAGATAAAACAAGACACACAACAAAATACCATGCCTTTTAAACCTTCTGATAAAACATTTTGTAAACAGCGTGTTAGTATTCAAATCCTCGGTTAGATAACACAAGACACACAACAATATACCATGCCTTTTAAACCTTCTGATAAAACATTTTGTAAACAGCATGTTAGTATTCAAATGCTCGGTTAGATAAAACAAAATACACAACAATATACCATGCCTTTTAAACCAGGGTTGTCCTTTGTAAATAGCGTGTTAGTATTCAAATCCTCGGATAGGTAAAACAAGATACACAACAATATACCATGCCTTTTAAACCAGGGTTGTCCTTTGTAAACAGCATGTTAGTATTCAAATCCTCGGTTAGACAACCCAAGATACACAACAATATACCATGCCTTTTAAACCAAGGTTGTCCTCAGTAAACAGCGTGTTAGTATTCAAATCCTCGGTTAGATAACACAAGATACACAACAATATACCATGCCTTTTAAACCAGGGTTGTCTTTTGTAAACAGCATGTTAGTATTCAAATGCTTGGTTAGATAAAACAAGATACACAACAATACACCATGCCTTTTAAACCAGAGTTGTCCTTTTTAAAAAGCGTGTTAGTATTCAAATCCTCGGTTAGATAAAACAAGATACACAACAATATACAATGACTTTTAAACCAGCGTTGTCCTTTGTAAACAGCATGTTAGCATTAAAATCCTCGGTTAGATAAAACAAGATACACAACAATATACCATGCCTTTTAATCCTCCTGATAAAACATTTTGTAAACAGCATGTTAGTATTAAAATCCTTTGTTAGATAAATCAAGATATACAACAATATACTATGCCTTTTAAACCAGGGTTGTGTTTTGTAAACAGCGTGTTAGTATTCAAATCCTCGGTTAGATAAAACAAGATACTCAACAATATACCAGAAGTTTTAAACCAGGGTTGTCCTTTGTAAACAGCGTGTTAGTATTCAAATCCTTTGTTAGATAAATCAAGATACACAACAATATACCATGCCTTTTAAACCAGGGTTGTGTTTTGTAAGCCGTGTGTTAGTAATCAAATCCTGGGTTAGATAACACAAGATTCACAACAATATACCATGCCTTTTAAACCTGGGTTGTCCTTTGTAAACAGCATGTTAGTATTCAAATGCTTGGTTAGATAAAACAAGATACACAACAATACACCATGCCTTTTAAACCAGGGTTGTCCTTTTTAAAAAGCATGTTAGTATTCAAATCCTCGGTTAGATAAAACAAGATACACAACAATATACCATGCCTTTTAAACCAGAGTTGTCCTTTGTAAACAGCGTGTTAGTATTCAAATCCTCGGTTAGATAAAACAAGATACGCAACAATATACCATGCCTTTCAAACCAGGGTATTCAAATCCTAGGTTAGATAAAACAAGACACACAACAATATACCATGCCTTTTAATCCTCCTGATAAAACATTTTGTAAACAGCCTGTTAGTATTCAAATCCTTTGTTAGATAAATCAAGATATACAAGAATATACTATGCCTTTTAAACCAGGGTTGTGTTTTGTAAACAGCGTGTTAGTATTAAAATCCTCGGTTAGATAAAACAAGATACTCAACAATATACCAGAAGTTTTAAACCAGGGTTGTCCTTTGTAAACAGCGTGTTAGTATTCAAATCCTTTGTTAGATAAATCAAGATACACAACAATATACCATGCCTTTTAAACCAGGGTTGTGTTTTGTAAGCCGTGTGTTAGTAATCAAATCCTGGGTTAGATAACACAAGATACACAACAATATACCATGCCTTTTTAACCAGGGTTGTCCTTTGTAAACAGTGTGTTAGTATTCAAATCCTCGGTTAGATAAAACAAGATACACAACAATATACCATGTCTTTCAAGCCTGGGTTGTCCTTTGTAAACAGCGTGTTAGTATTCAAATCCACGGTTAGATAACACAAGATACACAACAATACACCATGCCTTTTAAACCAGGTTGTCTTTGTAAATAGCGTGTTAGTATTCAAATCCTCGGTTAGATAACACAAGATACACAACATATACCATGCCTTTTAAACCAGGGTTGTTCTTTGTAAACAGCGTGTTGGTATTCAAATCCTCGGTTAGATAACACAAGATACACAACAATATACCATGCCTTTTAAACCAGGTTGTCCTTTGTTAACAGTGTGTTAGTATTCAAATCCTCAGTTAGATAACACAAGATACACAACATATACCATGCCTTTTAAACCAGGGTTGTTCTTTGTAAACAGAGTGTTAGTATTCAAATCCTCGGTTAGATAAAACAAGATACACAACAATATACCATGCCTTTTAAACCAGGGTTGTTCTTTGTAAACAGCGTGTTAGTATTCAAATCCTCGGTTAGATAACACAAGATACACAACAATATACCATGCCTTTTAAACCAGGTTGTCCTTTGTTAACAGCGTGTTAGTATTCAAATCCTCGGTTAGATAACACAAGATACACAACATATACCATGCCTTTTAAACCAGGGTTGTTCTTTGTAAACAGCGTGTTAGTATTCAAATCCTCGGTTAGATAACACAAGATACACAACAATATACCATGCCTTTTAAACCAGGGTTGTCCTTTGTAAACAGCGTGTTAGTATTCAAATCCTCGGTTAGATAAAACAAGATACACAACAATCTATCATGCCTTTTAAACCAAGGTTGTCCTTTGTAAACAGCGTGTTAGTATTCAAATCCTCGGTTAGATAAAACAAGATACACAACAATGTGCCATGCCTTTTAAACCTTCTGATAAAACATTTTGTAAACAGCGTGTTAGTATTCAAATGCTCGGTTAGATAAAACAATATGGACAACAATATACCATGCTTTTTATACCAGGGTTGTCCTTTGTAAACAGCGTGTTAGTATTCAAGTCCTCGGTTAGATAAAACAAGATACATAACAATATACCAGGCCTTTTAAACCAGGGTTGTCCTTTGTAAACAGCGTGTTAGTATTCAAATCCTCGGTTAGATAAAAGAAGATACACTACAATATACCATGACTTTTAAACCAGGGTTGTCCATTGTAAACAGCGTGTTAGTATTCAAATCCTCGGTTAGATTAAACAAGATAAACAACAATATACCATGCATTTTAAACTGGGTTGTCCTTTCTAATCAGTATGTTTGTATTCAAATCCTTGCTTAGATAAAACAAGATATACAACAATATACCATGCCTTTTAAACCAGGGTTGTCCTTTGTATACAGCATGTTATTATTCAAATTCTCGGTTAGATAAAACAAGATACAAAACAATATAGAAGGCCTTTCAAACTAGGGTATTGAAATCCTAGGTTAGATAAAACACATCATAAAACAATATACCATGCCTTTTAAACCTTCTGATAAAACATTTAGTAAACAACGTGTTAGTTTTCAAATCCTGGGTTAGATAACACAGGATACACTACAATATACCATGCCTTTCAAACCAGGGTATTCAAATCCTAGGTTAGATAAAACAAGACACACAACAATATACCATGACTTTTAATCCTCCTGATAAAACATTTTGTAAACAGCGTGTTATATTCAAATCCTTTGTTAGATAAATCAAGATACACAACAATATACCATGCCTTTTAAACCAGGGTTGTGTTTTGTAAACAGCGTGTTAGTATTCAAATCCTTGGTTAGATAAAACAAGATACTCAACAATATACCAGAAGTTTTAAACCAGGGTTGTCCTTTGTAAACAGCGTGTTAGTATTCAAATCCTTTGTTAGATAAATCAAGATACAAAACAATATACCATGCCTTTTAAACCAGGGTTGTGTTTTGTAAGCCGCGTGTTAGTAATCAAATCCTCGGTAAGATAACACAAGATACACAACAATATACCATGCCTTTTTAACCAGGGTTGTCCTTTGTAAACAGTGTGTTAGTATTCAAATCCTCAGTTAGATAAAACAAGATACACAACAATATACCATGCCTTTTAAACCAGGGTTGTCCTTTGTAAACAGTGTGTTAGTATTCAAATCCTTGGTTAGATAAAACTAGATACACAACAATCTATCATGCCTTTTAAACCAAGGTTGTCCTTTGTAAACAGCGTGTTAGTATTCAAATCCTCGGTTAGATAAAACAAGACACACAACAATATACCATGCCTTTTAAACCTTCTGATAAAACATTTTGTAAACAGCGTGTTAGTATTCAAATCCTCGGTTAGATAAAACAAGATACACAACAATATACCATGCCTTTTAAACCAGGGTTGTCCTTTGTAAACAGCGTGTTAGTATTCAAATCCTCGGTTAGATAAAACAAGATACACAACAATATACCAGGCCTTTTAAACCAGGGTTGTCCTTTGTAAACAGCATGTTAGTATTCAAATCCTCGGTTAGATAAAACAAGATACACAACAATATACCATGCTTTTTAAACCAGGGTTGTCCTTTGTAAACAGCGTGTTAGTATTCAAATCCTCGGTTAGATAAAACAAGATACACAACAATATACCATGCCTTTTAAACCAGGGTTGTCCTTTGTAAACAGTGTGTTAGTATTCAAATCCTTGGTTAGATTAAACAAGATAAACAACAATATACCATGCATTTTAAACCAGGTTTTCCTTTCTAATCAATATGTTTGTATTCAAATCCTTGCTTAGATAAAACAAGATATACAACAATATACCATGCCTTTTAAACCAGGGTTGTGCTTTGTAAACAGAGTGTTAGTATTCAAATCCTCTGTTAGATAAAACAAGATACGCAACAATCTATCATGCCTTTTAAACCAAGGTTGTCCTTTGTAAACAGCGTGTTAGTATTCAAATCCTCGGTAAGATAAAACAAGTTACACAACAATGTGCCATGCCTTTTAAACCTTCTGATAAAACATTTTGTAAACAGCGTGTTAGTATTCAAGTCCTCGGTTAGATAAAATAAGATACACAACAATATACCATACCTTTTATACCAGGGTTGTCCTTTGTAAACAGCGTGTTAGTATTCAAGTCCTCGGTTAGATAAAACAAGATACATAACAATATACCAGGCCTTTTAAACCAGGGTTGTCCTTTGTAAACAGCGTGTTAGTATTCAAATCCTCGGTTAGATAAACACAACAATATACCATGCCGTTTAAACCAGGGTTGTCCTTTGTAAACAGCGTGTTACTATTCAAATCCTCGGTTAGATAAAAGAAGATACACTACAATATACCATGACTTTTAAACCAGGGTTGTCCATTGTAAACAGCGTGTTAGTATTCAAATCCTCGGTTAGATTAAACAAGATAAACAACAATATACCATGCATTTTAAACCGGGTTGTCCTTTCTAATCAGTGTGTTTGTATTCAAATCCTTGCTTAGATAAAACAAGATATACAATACTATACCATGCCTTTTAAACCAGAGTTGTCCTTTGTATACAGCGTGTTAGTATTCAAATTCTCGGTTAGATAAAACAAGATACAAAACAATATAGAAGGCCTTTCAAACTAGGGTATTGAAATCCTAGGTTAGATAAAACAAGTCATACAACAATATACCATGCCTTTTAAACCTTCTGATAAAACATTTAGTAAACAGCGTGTTAGTTTTCAAATCCTCGGTTAGATAACACAGGATACACTACAATATACCATGCCTTTCAAACCAGGGTATTCAAATCCTAGGTTAGATAAAACAAGACACACAACAATATACCATGCCTTTTAATCCTCCTGATAAAACATTTTGTAAACAGCGTGTTATATTCAAATCCTTTGTTAGATAAATCAAGATACACAACAATATACCATGCCTTTTAAACCAGGGTTGTGTTTTGTAAACAGCGTGTTAGTATTCAAATCCTTGGTTAGATAAAACAAGATACTCAACAATATACCAGAAGTTTTAAACCAGGGTTGTCCTTTGTAAACAGCGTGTTAGTATTCAAATCCTTTGTTAGATAAATCAAGATACAAAACAATATACCATGCCTTTTAAACCAGGGTTGTGTTTTGTAAGCCGCGTGTTAGTAATCAAATCCTTGGTTAGATAACACAAGATACACAACAATATACCATGCCTTTTTTACCAGGGTTGTCCTTTGTAAACAGTGTGTTAGTATTCACATCCTCAGTTAGATAAAACAAGATACACAACATATACCATGCCTTTTACACCAGGGTTGCCCTTTGAATACAGCGTGTTAGTATTCACATCCTCGGTTAGATAAAACAAGATACACAACAATATACCATGTCTTCAAACCAGGGTTGTCCTTTGTAAACAGCGTGTTAGTGTTCAAATCCTCGGTTAGATAAAACAAGATTCCCAACAGTATATCATGCCTTTTAAACCAGGGTTGTCCTTTGTAAACAGTGTGTTAGTGTTCAAATCCTCGGTTATATAAAACAAGATACACAGCAATATACCATGCCTTTTAAACCAAGGTTGTCCTGGTCACGTATCTCTTCTTCCTAAATTTCTCTTTCTCTCCTTCTGGTATACTAAAAAAATTTCCCTATTTTAGTTGTTATACAGATTATTGTACTAGCCTGATATGCACACAGATTATGTTATTGGCACCTATAGATAGAAGTACGAATGTGAGGGAAAGAGAGAAAAAATGTAAGTTTTTTTATTTTGTTGTAGTCTACATATTCAGGTTATAATCATGCTTTCTGCAGTTAAACATAAAGAAAACAGTCTATATTAGTATGATCAGGTATTCTCTCTTTTCTAAAATGTTTTTATTGTCTTTCTCTCAGTTATCTTACTCAGATAACAGTATTTCTGTCATACAGCCTTTAAGTAAGCAGATTCAGACAGTCTCTCATCCAGTAGTTAAGGCTGGATTCTGCATAATTAGTCTTAATAAGAGAGTCAAAGCCTCAGTGATTGTTTTAATGAAACAGTACCTTAGACATCAGATTCTTTTTATGCAGGTTTCTGGTCATCTTCTCAGTCAGGTTTTATCTTTTTAGTTGGTTTTAATGAATTTTTGCATTTCTAAGACGATATTCATTTCCTAGCCTTACTGTGTCTTCATTACAGGTCGTTTTGGATTTGCAGTGGAGCCTTTTGAGCTGGAAGGGGAAATGAATTTACAAACCCTTGTCCAACTCAGAATTGATGGACATGCTCCACCCAAAGAAATCCAACTCACTGTGATCTACGTGCTCTAGTGAGCTAAACCTCGCCACAACAATAAATAGAACATGCTGGAGGGATAAATTCCTGTCACAGAGATTCCCCATGCTTTGAAACAAAATTCCAAATTACATCAGGCAGAGGCCCTCACTAACACTCTTCAAGAGAAACCTTGTCGAGTGGATGGGTAACAAAAAATACACCCCTGGGATCACTTCATTGGCTCTGCTTGACAGACAATCAGTTCATTAATCAATGGGGTGGCGAAAGCCGGCACACTCTGGCCAGGATTATAAATGCCCTCAGGCAATAGCCAAGTACCTACCTATGAATCTATGAACCTATGAACATACCAGATTCCCAGGAAGTGAAGCTCATTCATAAGGCATACATCGGAAATGGCAGTTGTATTTTAGTTCCATAACTGTGGTGGTGGTGCTGCGGTAGCATTGTCACCTCACAGTAAGACACTGTCCGGTTCGATTCTCAGCTAGAGCATCATCTGTGTGGAGACATGCATGAATGGGCGTACCTTCGTTGGAGGTTGTGCATCAGGGCTGGCAACTCAGCATGTAAAAATCTTCTGCCAATCATTAGCAGAGTGGAGTTCCACTGTGGCGACCCCTAACTGGGAAAAGCCGAAAGACACAACAACAACCTGGTTTTGTTTTGCATTTCCTGTGTTCCTCATGGCTCCCATCATCATTTTAAGGGCTTAGGAAGCAAGGGGAGGCTCTCAGAGTTGGTATCCCATCCAAAACATTTGCAATTTGGCCAGTTTTGTTGGCCGAAGCAAAACAAACATTTCTAGCTGTTTTTAAGCAGATTTCACCTTCAGAAACTAAATAAAGCATCCTGAAACTGAAAACGACTCTTGAGAGAAAACTTTTAATAACTGAAAAACTGACATGGAAGTATTTCATTCAGACATAAGTACACTTTGTAGAACTGTGAGAAAGAGTATATCTCTTCAATGATAGCATACCTATGATAGTATACATATTCTACATTATACAATGATATTGTACATATGATATTATACAATGATATACAATGATAATATACATCTGATATACAATGATGTATGAATGATAGTATACAATGATATCATACATATGATATTATAGATATTCAACATTATCCAGTGATATTGTAAATATGATATTATATAATGATGTACAATGATATTATACATCCAATATTATACAATGATGTATGAATGATATTATACAATGATATCATACATATAATATTATAGATATTCTACATTATACAATGATATTGTACATATATTATACAATGATATTATACAATGATGTATGAATGATATACAATGATATCATAGAATAATATTATACATATATTATACAATGTTATTATACAATGACATTATACATATGATAGAAGTTGGGAGGGAAGATCTGAGATACACTATGTGGTTCGGACATCAGCAAGCTGAGATATATTTCTGGGCCATTACTTATGAATTTATTCATTCACTTGATCTCAAGCAAATATCTTAAGCATATAATCATACATGTGGATGTAACTGATGGGTGTGTATGCATGTGCATGTTTGTCAAAGATCAAAGTATTAGCAATGTAGGGGGTGCAATGACAAAATAACTGAGAGGGGAAGAAAGTCGTGTGTCAGTGAGAATTTGCAAGCAGCGATTTTAAGAGAGAATATGAGAATAATTTGCTTAGCTTTTCTTGTGTGAGTGGACTGATCATGGACTTTTTCAGCTTACACTCATATCTAATGTTTGAAGAGCTGAATGTAGGGTAAAACATAATATATTACACTTGCTGTATGTTTTTTTGCCTTATAAAAAGTATGAAAGTAAACTTTTATATCGTAACCATGTGACTGTTCTGAAAAGCAAAAAGATAGATGGATATCAAAGAATTTTTGTAAGTATAAAGCCTACAGTTTAATTGTTAGTAAATGTGTGACATTGGGTAAGATTGTGTAGTATTCCGCATTTTGAAGATGATAAGTCAGCTATGGCTGTAGTCTTGGATTCTTTTACTTGTCGGTGTTATACCTGTATTGCTGGATTGCTCGATGCTGATTCCAGGGGATTCTGTTTTTTTTTGGATGGGGTTGCTTGGCATGCCCATCTGGGGCCTTGGACTTTTGCAACTTAAATTGAGTCTCTAATGACTGAAGAAGTGTCTGCGTGGTAAAACAAGTATAAAGTAACTGCGTAACCAAGTTGTGAGCTGCCCCCTCATTTGTTAGTAAATGTCCCACATTTTGTCCATTTGTCCCATCCTATGAGAGACAGTATAGTGTTCCATATTTTGAAGATGGAAAGTTGGCTATGACTGACGTTTACTTAATTCTATTGCTTATGGTGCTGTGGATGTTATTGTAATGTTAAACCATACTAAACTACCTGAAAATGAAAAAGTTTCAGCTTAAGAATTTAGGGATATGTTGCTTTAATCATCTCACTCATTAAAACTACAAATTCTGCTGAAACGTGTTCTTACAATTATAATAACATTCAGAAAATCATAACTGGATTATTTAAACTTCTGCATATTCAAAAAAGATATTAAAATCCTGGAATAAATTATTGTGACTAGACATTCCCTTTCAAGTGTTACCCATACCTCTCAACTGTCCATATTTTTGCAGAATGTCCCTGATTTTGCTTCAGATGTTTGTCCTGTCCCTCAAAATATTTTTGATTTTCCGGTAAATCACTCATGATTACAGTCAGTCATTGGAGATTTATACTTCTTATTGTTAAATGTGTATATTTATGAAAAAAGATGCTGTTCTACTAACTTTTTATGTGAATTAGAGTAATATTTAACAGTTGTTCCTGATTTTATCACCCCCTCCACCAAATTGTTTTGACTTTGTCCAGACGTCTTGATGAAATAAGCTGAGAGGTATACTACTAACTAAAGCATTTATATCTACATTATTTCTACTGGAGTTATTTCAGCAAACCAGAAATAGACTGCTAGGAAGTTTATTTTCCTACATTTGATAATCACCATTTTATTTGTTCTTATTAATGCTGTTTTCTCCATAGGGTGATAGAAAACTAACATCTGTTTGTATGCAGTCTCAGAAGCCCACTGTTTAGAACACTATCCTTTGGTGCAGAAGACTGTGAGTTCTATTCCCAAACCCTTGTACTTGGACTAATTTTCCAGTAATGACTGTGCAGTGCAGCATGGGGGATCCTGCACTCTTGGGTGTGCCATCCTTTGGGTGAGATTCAAATGGAGGCCCCATCTGCCCGAGTTAGTGGTAGTTCTGGTGGATGTAAAATATCCCACAACACTTATCAAAAAATTATGGGAAGTTCCCAGGTGTCCTGGCCAAAGTTCCACTAGTCAGTATGAATACTATCTCAGGTCTCTCCTGAAAAGTAGCCATTGGCCTAGTGGGACTAACCTAGTCGACAAAAAAGTATAAATAAATAAATGACGGTTGCCACTATTATTTGATTCTGTTTTAGCACTCTGTTTTAATGCATCATAATGATTAAGTGGGTAATGTTATTATATCTCAGCGGATCTGGTGTTGCTGTAAAGTGATGTTGGAGTATTCTTTCTCCAGAATCCACTTCAAGCCCTTTTATGTAAGTCATGCTAGATGTAAGGAAACCATTATATTTACTTTCATGTAAATAGAACGCAGTAGTGTGAGTTACAACTATCTTGCGCAGTTTCTGGAAACAATTTTCTTTTTCACTTTTTTGCTTAGATTACTCAGATTTCTGTTCTCATACCAGCTCTTACCTCTTTAACAATAGTTGTAAATACTCAACAAAATAACCTAGCAGGACTGCATTTTTAAGACTTCCAGTTTTTAGTCTAAGTGCTGACAGACCCTCTTCCACATTCTTCCTGAGGTGTTGAAACTAAGACTGTAATTCAAACGTTGTTACCATATCACTCTTGTTTCTACTTCAAAGAAAATGTAACAGGCATTTACACTAGTGCCTGCAGTGGGATGATGTGTTTTATACTGAATGTTGGCAAAATGTGCTATATTTGTTTAAAATATTCTCCTTACAATGCAACACAGACCAAAATAAGTCTGGCTTTCACTTCCTGAGTTTGAGTTAATAACATTTTTCTACCTCTGTTGTATCTGTAGCCTCACCTTCAACTTGTTACATTGTAGCACAGCAGCACTTAATCCAAACAATTACCCTTCAGCATGAGAAATCAGGAAATCAGTAGCGTTTTATGTGTCATGAACATTGCTATGATTGGTGAGATTATGGCATTCACTGTTATTCTGTAGAGAAATGGTCTTTCATTTTTAACAATGGATTATGGGTGAGTTGTTACCACGTATCCTGTTCTACACATTATTGGTATAATGTTTTGGTATTTTTTCAATATGCCCTATGTGCCCCGCCAGCTACCTGATGTGTCCCTTTCATGCCCCAGCACAAAAAGAAACCTGGAGCCATCACTGAGTGCATGCCACTACCTTTATAAATGAGTACTAAGGTTGATTGCTTCATGTGTGCTAGTTAATAGTACTCATAAGTAAAACACTATGCTGTGTAGCCAATAATTCAGAGAAATCCTCTTTGAGCAAGTGAATGAAAAACCATGACTTGTTGTCTGGACCCATGCTTGTTGTTTTTTAACCCTTTCAAGCATTGAATTTACTACATCATTGTTAATAACTGGGAAAGAAAAGCCAAACCTGTCATAACGTATGTGTAGAATGAACTAGTATTTGCAAAGACACTAATAAAATGCTCATTAACTATATCAGTTATAACAAGAAGATCTATAACCAGTAGATCCGTGATAAGGGTGATAACCAGTGGATCCTTGATTAGCTATATAAGTTAAAAACAGTAGATGCTTAACAAGGAAACCATTGTGCAAAAGAGGACCTATACAAGATGTTGAGTGCAAATGTAAGTTAATATAGGCTCCCATTGTCAGATAATATAGAGGGCAGCACAGTGGTGCAACAGTTAGCATTGTCGCCTCACAGCAAGTCTCAGCCATGAGAAATTTGAATATTTGGGTTCCCTGCAAAAGGCTGAGAGTGTATTTGATCAACAACTGTTTAGTCAGCTCTTTATGATCAGCTAAGCATTTGGTTAACAAGTGTCTATGACTGCAATTTCCAGGGTTGGGAATATGACCTTACTCAGTCTTTCTGCAATCTTGAAGTTAGTATATACAATTAGCAGGGGTGTGGTGGTAAAGAACCCTACATGGAGGGTGCAGGGGACTGGTCCTACTGCTGCAAAAAAAAGTTATGTACTCACCATAACGTTCCATCTGAATAGTTATACTTCATTTATCTTCAACCTTCCCTCCCTCCGTTCCCCTGGACCTTATCCTGTTCTCAGGTTGGTTATTGGGTTGAGTTGCATATATATTGTTAGTTGCAGCAAACTCAATCTAAGGGAAGATAGGAGATGGTAGGGCATTATGGGTAAGGGGGAGGAGCTCAGAGCAGATGCTTGTAAAGTTGCCGGCTCGGATCCGATATGGATCCGAATACCCACAGGTTGCAGAAAAATGAAGTATAACTACTCAGATGGAATGTTATGGTGAGTACATAACTTCTTTATCTGAAGTAGTTAACTTCATTTTATCTGCAACCTGTGGGAGAGTCGCCAACTACTCCAATCTTGGGAGACCCTCATGGAAGGATATTCCTAAGCACCGCAGAGCCAAAGGATGGTCTTCCTCTGGAAATCAGGTATAATTTATAATGAGAAATGAAGGTATGTGGATTGGCCCAGGTTGCTGCTGCACAAATATCGCCCAAAGGTACCCTGGACCAAAAAGCAGCAGAAGTCGCCATGGACCTGGTAGAGTGATCCTTAGCTATACAAGGAGGAGATAAACCTTTTGCTTTGTAAGCATGTGAAATGCAAAGAGTGATCCATCTGGCTAAAGAAACTTTAGAAATAGCTTTTCCCATAAATGCTTTGGAAAAAGAAACAAACAATTGGTCAGTCTTGCGGAAAGACTTTGTTCTATGAAGATAAAAGCAAAGTTGTCTATAAACATCCAACAAATAGAGTTTGTATTCACCTTTATTTTGAAAGTTGGGAAAGAAAACGGGCAGATTAATGGACTGGTTTATGTTTGCTTCAGATGCCACTTTAGGTAAAAAGGAAGGGTTAGTATGGAGGGAAACCCTATCCTTATGGAAGACCAAACAGGGAGGCATGGCAGACAAAGCTTGAAGCTCAGAAACTCTCCTAGCCGAAGTGATGGCTACTAGGAAAGCTGTCTCCAAGGACAAAAATTTTAAGTCCACCGATGCTGCGGGTTCAAAAGGAGGGGCAACCAATGCCTGTAAAACAAAAGTAAGGTCCCAAGGAGGTACAGAATCCTTGACAGGGGGATGTAGCAGAAAAGTACCTTTGAGAAAAGCCTTACACAGCCTAGAGGAGGCTAAGGCCATGTTGTCTTCGCCAATGTGAAAACTGGAAATGGCTGCCAATTGTACTTTCACTGTGGAGGAACTAGCTCCTTGCTGAACAATACTAGACAGGAAGTCCAACACCACTGGAACAGGAGCTGTAAAGGGATCTATTTCTCTCTGTGAAGCCCAAATGGAAAAGTGCTTCCATTTACTGCAATATAGTTTTCTAGTGGAATCTTTAAGAGAGGCCACTAGAATCGATTTGACCTGGGATGAAAGACCGGGTGTCCTGGCGATTAACGGAACTGGAGCAACCAAGCTGTAAGCTTGAGGCTGCCCAGATCGGGTGGATGTGTCCCCGACAGATGGGAAATTAGATCTGAGCAGGGATCCAGAACCCACGGGGGAGCTAATAGATGAGACCAAAGGAATGGGAACCAAACCTGACGAGGCCAGAATGGGACAATGAGGATCACTTTGCACCATAGTCGGCAAGCTTTCTGAAGAAACTTCGGAATGAGTAGCAGTGGAGGATAAGCATACAGAAGCCCGGGGGGCCAAGCATGGACTAGAGCATCTCTGAGGACTTCCCCTGAT
Organism: Protopterus annectens; assembly: GCF_019279795.1. NCBI lineage: Eukaryota > Metazoa > Chordata > Ceratodontiformes > Protopteridae > Protopterus > Protopterus annectens. Next base: position 56,080,339 of record NC_056748.1, on the reverse strand, counting down.
GAGGGAATCAGAGAGAAGAACTCACTGCACTTTGCGTTGGAAGGAGATGTGAAGAGATCGCAGCAAGGCTGTCCCCATGCCAGGAAAATCTCCTCTGCTACTGACTGTTTCAGAGACCACTTGTAGGGCATCAGAATAGCCCGGCTCAATCTGTCCGCTAAAATATTGGAGCGCCCCAGGATGTGCATTGCTATCAGACACCGACCGGTGGAAATAGTCCATTCCCACACTCTCATTGCCTCGCGACATAGAGGGTAGGATCTGGTTCCCCCCTGCTTGTTAATATACCAGATGACTGACATGTTGTCTGACTGAATTGCAATCAATCTGAGAGGGAGGACTGTGTGAAAGGCTTCCAATGCTAAAAGCACTGCCCTCATCTCTAGAACATTTATGTGCAAATTGGTCTCTGTTTGGGACCACGTGCCTTGGACTGTCCTTCCCAAACAGTGCCCCCCCACCCATGTTGGGAGGCATCTGTGGTCACTGTGGTTTGGACTGGGGTTGATGCAAATGGACGTCCTGTTGATATCTCTGGTGACGTTAACCACCAAAGAAGAGATGTCCTGCAGACGTGGCTGATCTTGATCGGAAATTCCATGGGTAGGTCTAGCCAGGACCACTGGACTGCCAGAGTCCATTGAAGAATCCGCATGTGAAGATGTGCATATGGGAGAATAGATATGGTGGCAGCCATGGAGCCCAGAGTCCAAAGAACCTTGCTCGCCTTTGAAGACTGGGAGTTCGCTATCTGAGCTATGTGGCCCCTGAGATGTAGAATCCTGTCTGGAGTTAGCAATACCTTCATCTGCAAAGTGTCTAACCATGCCCCAGTAAAGTCTAGAATTTGTACTGGTTGCAAATGGGATTTGTGAACATTGACAGTAATTCCCATGGAGTCTGCTAATCGAATGAAATAATCTCAGGCCAGACACAAGTGATGCTTGTTGTGCACAGCAAAGAGCCAGTCGTCCAGGTAAGGAAATACCTTTATACCCTGAAGCCTCAGGTGGGCCGCTACAACTGCCATTACCTTGGTGAACACCCTGGGGGCTGTGGTGAGACTAAAGGGTAGGACCCTGAACTGAAAGTGATTGGCTCCCAGCTGGAAGCGCATAAACCTCCTGGAGCTTCTGTGTATTGTGATGTGGTAGCAAGCATCCTGAAGGTCTATCGAGCACATCCAGTTGCACTCTCGGAGATAAGGTAGAATGGAATGTAGAGTGACCATCCGGAATTTCTGTTTTGCTACCAACAGGTTTAATGTAGACAGGTCTAGTATGGGCTTGAGGTCCCCTGTCTTTTTTGGCACCAAAAAGAACCTTGAGTAGATATATAAGCAGCTTTGAGACCTCTAGAGCTGTGGCCTCCCTGTGAGTGGGTGGAACATCCGGGAGGTGTCTTGTAATGTTTGGAGGGGCAATGAAAGGAATAGAGTAACCTCTGGATATTATCTGAAGAACCCAGCGATCTGTCGTAACAGACTCCCATGCTGCTGGGTGTAAGGACAATCATCCCCCGACTGCCTCCAGAATAGGACAGTCGGGCAACCCCTCAGGGCTGCTGACTGGGTCTATCAGAAAGGGTTCCCTAGACCCGAAATTCCTGGGACTCCCTCTACCTCTGGGTCAGCATCGATCTTCTCCCCCTCTGCCTCTGGGGGAAGAGCTGTCCTGAGAATCCCAGAAAAACTGAGATTTTCAGAACCACATCTTCTTCTGCCCTCTTTGATTCCTACAGAAGGACCACTGAGGCTTAGAGAAGCAGACTCCGATGGCAGAAAAAGTCTTCCCGACCTTTTCGTTCTGGACCAGTGTGTCACGTACTGTTTTCCCAAAGAGGGAAGAGCCATCATAGGGAGCGTTGATAAACGATGCCTTGAAAGGGTCCGTGAACTGACACAATCTGAGCCAGGCATGATGCCTCATGGCTATGCCTGTCCCAGCCGCTCTAGCTGCTCCTTCCATGGCATGTGAAAGTAGCCACATAGATGTATTCAAGACCGATTTCAGAGTAGACATTTTTGCTGAAAACAGCTGTTTGTCCTGCAGTGATAAAGACTCTGGGGCTGACTCAGTGAATTCTGAAGCAAGGTCTCACTGAAGTCGAATCACATGTACCAAATAATTCAGCGCATGGATAGAAAAAGTCGCTGAAGAGTATATGCGCTTCCCAAACCTATCCACTGACCTGGACTCCTTGTCTGGAGGGTGGACTAAGGAACTCTCCTGTGCTAGTTCCTTCCTTGTGGCCACTGTGACCAACATAGCATCAACTGGGGCTCCTTTCGACCAGGGTTGTTTATCCAAAGGAGGAGCTAAGACCTTGTCGGGACATTTGGGGATGGGCTCTATGGTGTCGGGATCCTTCCATGCCCTCATGGTGATGAGGTCCACCAAGGGGTCTGCTGGTGGGGACACCCAGGAAGTAGATGGGCCCATGCCAAAGGCCTCCAGGAACACTGACTCATCCCCAGAAGGTTTTGGGGCTGACCAACCTCCCCTCTGGTGGAGGATTTCCATAATTTCTCCGAAGGAGACATCTTCAGGAGGTGACCTGGGGGAACCTTCTCCTTCATCTAAGTCAGTGTCAGTGGTGAGGGACTTAGGGGAGTCCAGGTGCCTCCTTTTGCACTTGCACTTGTGGTGGCCCTCTTCACTGGGACTTTCAGAAGGGGATCCATGAGCCGCAGGGGTTTCCTCGGGGAAAATGACCTGGGGATCCTCTGGCACGGGCTGTCCCTGAGACAGATGACGGGAGTTATTGCCAAATCCAAGGGGGGCCTGGGTGGTATCTGAGGGGAGTGAGCTGGGGTCTCAATCCCTGGGAGAGAACCCTCTCCACCACTTTGAAGGCCAAAGGAGAAGTCCTCCCCGGATCTGAAGCGGGGGACTGGGGCCGATGACAAGGTAGCCTGAGATCCGAGGGAACGGATCAGGTCCGAAAGGGTCGGCGCCGAAGAATCCATTCCCCTGGGTCTGACTCCCTGTCCGCGGCTCTGAGAGTCACTCGGATCTGAGCAGGTTGGATCCGAGGAACTCAAGGTAACAGCTGGGGTCGAGGTTGAAGGAACCATCAGCGCTGAGCTACCAGCTCCAAAAAACCTCAGAGCCAAAAGCCCCGAAGCCAAAGCATGGATTGGGGAAGGAGAGATGGGGTGGAATAGAGGCATGGAGGTCACCCCTCCAGAGGGAGAGGGACCTGGTAAGACTCTCATCTGAATTTTGGTCTGAAGAAATCTCCGCATCATCCTGTCCATATCCATTTCCGATAGGCTCCGAGTCGACCTCGAAGAGGCCACTGACTCAGATCTGGCTGGTCTGCACAGAGGGGTGGAGGGCCTCAGGTCCGAAAGTTCCAACGGCTCTGGTGAGAAACGTGGTGACCAGAGCCGAGGAGAAACAGGCCTCTTGGTTTTGGATGGAGGGCTGAGAAAGAGCTCCCTGTCTGGGGATCTCTTGTGATGCCTGTCTTTCTTTTTCTCCCTTTCTTCTCTGCGTCTTTCCTTTTCCTTCTCTTTATCTTTGTCAGCCTCACTGACCAAAGATCTGTCCTTAGAGGACCCATCTCCAGACGAAGAGGAAGGTTGAGTCCCTGTCTGGAGGGGTGTACTAGAGACCGAGGCTGAGGCAGAATCCAGCATGGCAACTGGGAGAAGGCCTTTGGTGACTAGCTTGGCCTTACGATCCCTAAGGGCCCTGGGGTTGAAGCCTGAACAAATAGCACACTGGGTGAATAAATGTTCTACTCCTAGACATATCACAGAGTGTGACCATCAGCAGGGGAAAGCTTATGGCCACACTCTGTACATTTTTTGAATACAGGCTTTGGCTGATCAGCCATAGTCCTGCGTTCAAAGGTAAGGATGCTACCTTCCCACTAAAAACCACACACACACAAGTAGGGGAAGGGCAGGCCTGAGAACTACTCTACTACCAACAAAATTTTTTTTTTTTTTTTTTTACACTAACTACCAACACGCTACTACAGAAGGGGAGGAAGGGTAATCCTACACAAGCACACTAGATATAGACAAAAGTTTCCACTTACTATCCCTTTATTAGCTCGGAGCAAAGGAGACCACGATTCACACTACTGGCACGGAAAACAAGATCTGAGGGAAGATAGGAGATGGTAGGGCGATATGGGTAAGGGGAGGAGCTCAGAGCTTGGAGCAGATGATAGAAAAAAAGTTGCTGGCTCGGATCTGATATGGATCCGTATACCCACAGGTTGCAGATAAAATGAAGTTAACTACTTCAGATCAATGTTTTATTTATTATTTTTATTTGAATTTTGTATGCAACAATGCTGTTTCTAGTGGCATGTCGATGTTGGCTTTTTCAATGTTTTTCAATGTTTTTACATCATTGTTTTGCATGTTGATGTTTGGTGTATTTGATCATTACTACTATATATATGGATACATTCAGGTGGTCAGTCTCTTAGCCTGCTTATTTCATCTGTTCCCTACTAATTGAAACCTAAGCAGTCAGACAGCAGTTAGTGAGGATAAGGAATTTGCCACTCTCTCACTATGGTGCAATTTTGGAGTTAGTGTAATTAGAAATGCTGTGGTGTGTGGGTGTGTGGAAAATTTAGGAAAAAAAAGTGGTTGCATGCTAGTGTTTTTGGGAAAGATGGCAAAAAGTTCTAGTGAGGAAAATGATGACATCATATAGTAGTTTATCAGGTTGTCATGGTAACCAGCAGGTTGTGCTGACCTTAATTATTAAGAAAATCCATTATCATCATTAAGATGTTAGTATTGAGTATTTTGACAGATGATATTTGAGTTTGTAAATTTAACTGATGGCTCAAAAGAAGAAAGGTGCTGACCAGCATTTGAAGTAGAAAATCATCTAAATAACAGTCTTGTTTCTGCACAGATACGGCGATAATAACAATGGGAATGAATCCAGAAACATGAGGACTACATTGTCAAGGTCTCCTTATCCTGGTATCTAGTAGATAATAAACAACAAAAACACTCCAAAAAGGGAGAATCCTGGACTAAATCGTGCCTTATTCTGAAGAAGTATTTTGTAAAACAATAACAACAAAAGTACTGCACATATTTAGGCCAGGATTCTCCTTCTTCTTAGAGAGTTTTTGTTGTTTATTAAGGTGAGTTGATACACTCTGTCTGCATAGTGCTGGAGTTTTATATACAGTGGAAAATCACGTACTCTGGGAGTAGAGAGGGCCAGTTTAGGGATCTTCACGGAAAGACCTGCTTTGTGGCTAATGATTCTGAAAAGATCTGTTGATTCAATTGACCATACCTTAATACCTATCTTTCCAGTTTTGAAATTAAAATTGTCTATTTATTTTGATGTGGCAGGTATTCATGCATGTTTTCTGTTATTGTACCTACACATCCATGTCTCAGTTTATGTATCTATGTATCTGTCTATCTAGCTATCTATATCTCTATATATCTATATATCTCTTCTATAATATTTTACTGAGTATTAAAAAATAAGTATTCAGTATAGATTTAAACACAGACTCTACTGATCCCATCACATGTGCATTTGTTAAAAGGTATATGAATTGAATTAAATAAACCAGGGAACATTTTTCAGTCACAAGTCAAAGAAAAAAAGAAAACATTGCAACAAGCATTGATGGCTGTTAATAGTGTTTGCACTGCTTGTACTCTCTCCCACACACATCACTAGCTTCCGAAGTCCAGAAATTTAAATCTCTGATAGGAAATATTCAGCAATGATAAGTGCCATCAGTTTGCTCCTGCATACAGGACTTTGAAGCAGGTATGACGCTGGTGTAAAAATGATATGTAACAACTCAGTGATGTATTATGATCCACTAAATTCCAAGCAAAGCAGGACAGCAATTCAGGATTAAAGAAAAACGTATTAGACATGAAGGCCATTATGTCTGATTCAAGCAAATAAACATGTTTTTTTTCTATAAACTTCAGTTTTATTAGCAGACTAAGCAAGAACAAAGCCAAAAAACACAGTCTCAAGTCTAATACCATTTTTCAAGGCCAGACCACAGTAGAAATCTGCTGTTGTACATATATACACAAAGTGAAGTTATGCAAGATCTGTAAAAAGACACTGATTGCAGAACAGGTCAGGACTGCTGACCCCAGAACTGCATTGTTTGGAAAGTAGAATTTCTTCAGGCTGTTAACTCCTGTAGTCACTTAGGTGATTACAGAGACTAATCGTAACTAGTTTTTGCACTTGCTGTTCTTTTCAATCAATGAACTAACCTGGGGGACCATCTTCTCCAACACCACTGCCACAATAATGGTGCCTTTTGCGATGTCCAACACTTCATATCTTTCACCAAATGTAAAGAGGATGGGAAAGTTGCAAAGCATTGACTTTCTAACTGGTTATCTGAGTGCAATGTTATGTTAGGTATTTTAAGGGCCTCAAACAAGTTCCAAGAGCCCAGTCAAATGAAACAGTGGGAATATTAGTGGCTTATTCTATAATGCTTCTTTGGAAGATATGTGTCTGGCTATGTGTGGTCTAATCTACAAATCTTTTCAAAGCAGAATGTCTTCTCTTAGGTAACACATTTCTCTGGGTTTATGAGGATGAAAGGTACATCATAATCTCCTAAAAACTGGAGAATCTTAAAAGTGACATCTAAGGAAGGGCCAGAGGACAGGAAGCAGGGATAACTGAATGCAAAAATTCTACTTGCTAGGTGGTCATAGCATGGGAGGCTGCAGTGCAGATGTGTCCTGCAATCAGACAACTTCATACCAGATCCTGCTTACACGCATTAGTTATGTCAGTCACAATGCTAGTTAAAAACATTAATACATTCCGATTAAAACCTTAATCCATCCAGAAGGCACAGTTCTGTATAATATCTAAAGCTTATGAACCAGCGCCATGTTTAAATAAATGAAACATTTTCACCATATCTTAAAAAATCCATTTCATGGTATCATTCTTTAACAATTAAATTATACAGAATCATTAAGTAAATAAAATTCTTCCTTCATTTTTTTTCAAAATGCTTGTATCAAACATTGCTGTGCAACATTTAAGCTATGCTAACTCATCGATTTAGAAGAAAGCCTCAACCCTTTTGATGAGCATTGAAAGTATCTCCATAAAAGAAGTCTGAAACTCACCTCAGCAAAGTAGAACACTGTACACAACATCCTAAAATAAAATGTGGAGTGATAAAAATTATACCCACTGTTGCAGGGTAAATAACCCCTTGCACCCACCAACTAAATATAGTAACTTAGAGGTCACCATACTTCAAACAAAGTTGTAGCTTTTAGGGCAGGGTGTGGCCTGGTTTGGGATTTTCCTTTTGGAATGACACATGGCATAATCAGCTTCAGTCTGGTAAGTCTCATCCTTCAGTGGTGTCATTGTACAAATGTCAATTCAGAAAGCATGCAGCTTTTACAGCAAGCATGGCTAACCTAGGGTTCATAGGCACTTTATTAGTGCAAATACAAATTATTTCACAAGAGTTTATTTTAAGAACTATTTAATAATTATTCTCTGTCAATCATTTCATTAAATTTCGGATTTAATTAAAAGTGGGAACCACTGATATTGTAACAGCCTCATGTAACAATCAAATGCTTTTTCAGTATGGAACTTGCATTATTAGGCTTAATTTCTGTTTCGACAAGTGATTTTAAAAATCATTTATCACTCATGTAATACACATCAGTTTTAATGAAAAAAACCCATACGTTAACGTATACCAGTTAACAGGACAATCACACATCACATAATACACCATTATGTCAGTTCAGAATTTAACATTTCAGGGTATTTTCTCTCTTCATACAGGCAGACAATACAGAAAGTTGAGAAAAGACTTATAAACCATTTTGAATCATAATAATTCATAAAAAGAACATTTTGTAAGTATAAATTAATACATTTGAACCAAGCTGTAAGCTAGAAAATCTTGTAACTGCTCCACAGTTTTGTCTGTATGTTCTATATTATGTAAGCTATTTTCTTGATGGAAGGTTGGGAGCTACAAAACTGTGGGGAAGAAAAAAAGGGGAAAAGAAGTGGGAGAAAAGGAGAATCGAATGGAGGAAGAAGGACTGCGTTTACAAAACTGGATAGTATTTGAGAATCAGCTGTATCTGGTTTGAGACATTTTCTGGAATTTAGATTTAAAACGAATCCTTAACACTCCTGTAAGCTGCATACCACAGACAGAGCTCATAAAATATGTTGGTGTGATGTTGCATGTCTCTGAATCACCCTTAATTACCACCAGTGCTGAAAAAGCAATTTTTAGAAGTAATTAACACTGCTGGTCCTCGCATCATGTTGGTACAGTCACCCACTTCTCATTCACTCTACCACACATATTCAGACATTCATATACACACACGCGTGTGCACACACATACACACACACACACATGCGCACACACACACACACACACACACACACACACACACACACACACACACACACACCCACTCACACACACACACACACACACACACACACACACACACACACACACACACACGCACACACACACACACACACCTACATAACCTCTTATTGCAACCATCCAGGAAGACACACTGACATATGTACACATATCACACACACGCACACACACACTCACACACACACACACACACACACACACACACACACACACACACACACACACACACACACACACACACACCTACAGTGTCAGTCCTCTAACTAACCCACCAAATGTGACAACCCAGACAATGACACATGCACACATGCACACACACACACACACACACACACACACACACACACACACACACACACACACACACACACACACACACACACACACACACATACTCACCTACATTATCGATCCCCTACGTAACCTCCTATTGCAACCATCCAGGGAAGACACACACTGACATATGTACACATATCATACACACGCACACACACACACACACACACACACACACACACACACACACACACACACACACACACACACACACACACACACACACACCTACAGTGTCAGTCCTCTAACTAACCCACCAAATGTGACAACCCAGACAATGACACATGCAAGCGCATACATACACAGACACACACACACACACACACACACACACACACACACACACACACACACACACACACACACACACACACACACACACACACACACACATACTCACCTACATTATCGATCCCCTACGTAACCTCCTATTGCAACCATCCAGGGAAGACACACACTGACATATGTACACATATCATACACACACACACACACACACACACACACACACACACACACACACACACACACACACACACACACACACACACACACACACACACACACACACACACACACACACACACACATATACCAGTAGTATTAGATGACCAGATATGGACTGCCTGTATGGACAATAGTCATGAAGAACAGTAATAGGCAGTTATAGTTTTGAACTAGTTTTGGTGTGAAACAAGTTAGTCAAAGAAGAAGTGATACAGGAAATCTGCTTGTTTTCCAATTTGATAGTGAGTAGTAAATATATTCAGGAGTGAAATAATAGTTTGGAGAAATAAAATGGGAAAATAACTATATGCACTATATACCATATGCAAGAGCTATGAAAAATAACTATATGCATTATATACCATATGCAAGAGCTATGAAAAATAACTACATGTACTATATGCACTCTATATGCCATATGCATGAGCTTTGAAAAATAACTGAATGCACTATATGCATGAGCTATTATTGTCATAAACATGATGTGCTTAAAGAGGGTCAAGTCCCTGTGGAGGTAAAGATGTATGATATGTGGTTGAAGTGTGCCATATGTTAAATAAGAAATGAGCAGGAACAGATCCATGAGTCACTTAGGAATTGTTTTATCTCAGCTTTGAACGAGTGACGGTTGCTATTAAGTCTCAGTGACAGGGGAATGGAATTCTAGATTTTAGTGATGTAAATATTACCAGATGATGTTATGTACTCTGAGAAATGGCTAATGTTCTGAATGAATATTCTGGCTGGAGAAAAGTGCTGAATGATATTTTTAAGGATACGCATTTTTATGGTTTGTGAACCATACTGTAAGTAACTGCTGAAGTGAGGATGTCTGATAGTGCATGTCAGTTGTGTTTATGAGCAGTGGTGGGATTCATGCGGTTGTTTAGCAGCTAATTTTATTACTTTATTGTAACAGTGATTTTTTTTGAGTTGACTAGAGATTAGAAAAATAGCAGAGGTATAGAGGAGTGATTATATCAGATAGATAGATAGAGGTTAAAGTTCTTGTTACTGTCAGAGGGGTAGCTGCTGGCTCTACAGAGTATTGCACATTTTTTTTTTTTATTACCTGATGTATATGCTGTCATCTGTTATGCTTCCCAATAAGTTTTGTGTGGGATTTAAAGAAGTGATGGAAAAGGTTGTGTTATATGTATGGTATGATTTGGGAAAGAAGAGGAATATTTTTGGGGGGTACTGCAGCAATTTAGAGTTATCTAGCCACGATTCAATGGATGTTGGCCATCCTTGGGTAATTTGATAGAGCACTGCTAAATTTGGGATGGCACATATAAGTATAGATTTGTCTGTGTACTGGATTAGAGTCGCATGTTTGGATGCAGCATGTAGGTTACTGATGTAGATATAGAATTGTCTGTGCTGGATTAGTCACATGTTTTGATGCAGCATGTAGGTTGCTGATGTAGATATTAAAAAGTAATAGACATAAAGTGGACCCTTGTGGTATGAATAATTAATAGGAAAAAAGGATGAATATTCTGATTGACAGTTAACTGACAGAAACCTAGCAGAGATGTATGTGTGTGAAACAACTGAAGGGTAGACTCAGAGAACCCTAATGTGGAAAGTGACATAGTAAGTTGTAATGTGAGCCAGTGCCAAAGGCTTTTGACAAGTCTAGAAACAGAGAAGAGACTAAACGTTGTCAGAGTTTTTGTTTTGGTTGATGGTATTGGCAAAAGTACATTGGGCAGTGGTCATGCTATGGCTTGCATCAAAGCCATGCTGAGTAGGAGAGCAAAGCTGAAAGCCCAAGAGTGGGGGTAGTATAGGCATGGGTCTATAGTTAGAACATTCATTAGAATTTACAGCTTTGTGAAGTGGATGGAAGCATGATTTTTTACATAGTGATAGCACATAGTTTTCATGGATACATCTAGTTACTAATACAAACACTTTGAGGTATTCATGTGGAAGGTTATTAGCTGCTATGGTAGTAGGCTTTAGTTTTTAAAAGTATTATCTTATAGTAGATGTTGGGATGACATTTAATGAGAAAATGGCAGTGGATGATTTATGTTACTGATGTTTTTGAGAGTTATTGAAGGTACTCTATTGTAGTTAGTGAATTTATGGTCTGTATAACGCAAGAATTGAACTGAAAGGCAATCATAGCTATGGGGTCATTTGGACCGGGATTTTGCTAGCCAGTTTCACCTTGTTATAGCAGGTGGTTAACTGTCGACCAGAAATGTTTTGGCTTAGCTTGGTTGGCAGAGAAATTTTTCTTCATGCCTTTAGGAGAGTAACATTTCTATGTTCCAAGTGATGTTGATATCCTACAGAATGCTTTCACTGAGACCAAAGACTGGTGTCAGAACCATGGCCTAAAGCTCAATGTCAGAAATGTGTCGTCATCTCCTTTGGGAAAAACCCAGTTCATAGGTTCATAGTTAGGTACTAGGCTATCAGCCCAAGGGCCTACATTAGCCTAGCCAACAAGGCTCCCTGGCTTATGCCACCCAAGAAAGTTATTTTCCTGTGCCACTGTCGAGCAGAGACACAGAAGTAATCTCCAGGGTGTATTTCCTATTTCCCATCCACTCATCAAGATTTTTCTTGAAGAGTGCTAATGAAGAACTTTGCTTGACATAGATGGGTAGCCTGTTCCAGAGTATGGGAAGTCTCTGGGACAGGAATCTATCCCTCCAGCATGTTCTGTTTATTGTGGTGACAAGGTTTAGGTCCCTAGAGTGTGTAGTTCAGAGGGATTGGGATTTCTTTAGGTGTAGCATGTCCAACAGCTCTGGGTTTGACATAGCTTTATATGTTAGGCAGAGATCACCTCAGAGTAGACAATATTCTACGGAGTAAAGCTGGAGTTTTTTTGAGGTGGTCAGTGTAGGGCTTTTGTTTGAGGCCAGTAATCCTCTTTGTGAGGCACTTCTGTGGCCTTTCCAGCTGCTGCAGATGTCATGTGAGGTACATTCCAAAAGGGGTGTTGTACTCTATAATGGGTCTAATGAGTGTTGAGTAGAGTGGAACAATGACCTCTTTTTTCCTAGATTAGAACCCTTTTATGATGAGGTGTGCCATGTAGAAGGACTTCCTGACTACTGTGGTGATGTGACTATCAAAGGAGAGACTACTGTCCACCTGGGTCCCAAGGTCTCTTATCATACATTCGGTGTTAAGTAGATTGCTGCCTATGTGGTAGTTTATGGATACAGTGTTTTTACCAAAGGGGGTGACACTGCACTTTTTGGCATTGAGCTTGAGGCCATGGCTCTGACACCAGGCATCTGTTTCAGCGAGGTCCTTCTGTAGGATGTCCACATCATTTGGGGACTTGACTATGGCTCCTAGTTTGCAGACATTTGTGAACTTCATTAACCAGAGGCCTTCTGTGTTAGCCTGTACTTCAGAGAAGTAGATACCAAACAGGAGAGGTCCCAGGATGGAACCCTGTGGTACCCCACTTGTCACTGCTTTGAGGTCAGATTTGGAGTTTGCAACTTTTACAGTGTGGGCTTTGTCAATGAGCCAGTTGGCAACCCATCTTGTGACGTAGGGATTTATACCTAGTTTAGTGAATTTAGCTATAATTCCAGAATGTGGGATGGTGTCGAAAGCATTGGCAAGGGCAAGATAGGCTGTGTGAAGCACCTTACCCTCATCTACAGCTTTGGTGACTGCCTCAAAGAAGTTGATCAGGTTCAGGAGGCATGATCTGCCTTTCACAAACCCGAACTGGGTGGGATCCTGAGTTTGGAGGTTACCAGTGTCTTTGTTTATGAGTTCCATGATGATACGTTCCATGGCCTTGTAGACCAGGCTCGTCAGGCTAATAGGTCGATAGTTCCTGGGATCAGTGGTGGCTACCCCTTTGTGGAGTGGGATAACTGTTGCTGTGCACCATTCAGTGGGCACAAAGCCTAATGCAAGGCTATTATTGAACATGGTGCTTAAGTGGGGAGCCAGTTCATTCTAAAGTTCGTGTAAAATGCAGCCTGGGATGTTTTCCGGTCCCATAGATGCTGTGTTTTTGGCTTTAGAGAGTGCAGCTTTTACCTGCGTAGTTGTGATTACAGGGACTCTGCATTCTTCCTGTATAGATATGGGCCCTTTAGGGGGTGAGGGGGGGTAAAGTTAGCACTGAACCTATCCGCCCGTATGTTGGCAATATCAGTTGGTTCTGTAATTTTTGTGCCTTTATGCTGTAACTCAGAGCAGATCTGGGTGTTGCCATCGAGATTCTTGACATAGCTATAGAATGCTTTGTGGTTGTCCTTAGAATTAGTGGTGATTTTGTTTTTGTAGCTAGCTTTGGAGGATCTTTTAAGGGATCTCAGCTTCTTACTGAGGTTGACCAGGGAGCTCCTCCACTCATGGGATTTTACTCTCTTTTGCAACAGTTACTTCCTTCTGTTGTACAGTATGTTTATGACAGGGGACCACCAGATTGGCTTCCTTTTTTTGGAGGATAGCGTCTTGGTTCTGTTTGGGATAGCACAATCCATGCACCCGTGTAAGTGCTTATAGAGTGCATTTGTGTAGGATTCAGCAGTTGTAACTGTATTGTCCATCTGCATGGTTGTCATGAAGTTCACCACTTCTGTCTTAAGAAGCATGAAGTTGGCTTTGGAGAAATATTTTACTGTGGTTTCCTTAATGGGGGTGGGGGCGGAATGTGGATATCAAGGGTGATTAGCTTGTGGTCGGATCGGACCAACGAGGAGTTGACTTTAGATGTGGAACACTGATCACTCGTGTTGGTAATGACTAGGTCTAGGATATTGTTGCCCCTGGTGGGGGTGTGGATAAGTTAATCCAGGGCATTGAAGTTTATAAATTCCAGAAAGCGTTGAGCTAAGGACTTGGTACAAGAGTAGTTTTCACAGTTAATGTTGGGGTAGTTGAAATCGCCCATTATTAGGGTGTTTGGTTGAACCCTAATATTTTCCAGTACATCAAGAAAAGAGGAGTGGGAATCCTGGGGCATGGTGGGGGATCTGTAGCAAGCTACAATTTGGATTGCAGTTTTGCCCAGAGTTAGTTACACTTGGATAACCTCAGATGCATTATGCTGAGCAACTAGCCTGGAGGTGTGGATATCCTTAATGAATATGGACACACCTCCGACTTTGGTGTTTCAGTCCAGGTTACATGGCCAAAAAGTGTGGTATGAGTTATAGCCTGGTAGTGCAGGGGTGCTCTCTGGAGCCTTGAACCAGGTCTCAGTCACTGCACAGATATCGATGTTCTCCATTTTAAGGAGTGCCTCGAGTGAGTGCATTTTGAGATTTAGACTTCTAGCATTGAGTAGCATTACCCTCAGTTTTTTCTTGTCTGCTCCTGTTACAGTGGTGAATTTGTTATTTGAACCTTGACTAAAAAAGGCACTATATGGGGCAGCAAGAGCCTTAGCCAGTATCTGGAATCCCAGGGGCAACAGGTGCAGGCCATCTGTGGCAACGCATCGTGGTCTGTCGACCATGTCTCCCCAAGCAGACAGATACTGGATCCCCTTAGAATGACACCAGAAGCTTAGCCAATTGTTGAAGTCAATCATTTTGTCCTTGTACTGCGGTATCATTCGGGGCAATGGCAGAATGCTACTCAGGGCTAGGGTCATACCTGCCTGGGCTACAAGATCGGAGAGCTCTTCCATGTCTCTTTTCATGTAGTCCAGGGAGGTATGTCTCAGGTCATTCACACCAACATGGACAATGACAGAGTCATATTTGTACTTGTTGTGGAGTGACCTGAGTGCATGGGTTATGTGGCAGATCCTGGCACCCGACAGGCAGCTGACAGTAACCTTCTCCTTGTTTAGCCTGGTGAGTGGGACATCAGTGTGCCTGTCTATAGAGTCACCTATGACTAGTGTGTTGGGTATGGTGTTTTGCCTTATTGGCTGTGGTTGAGTGGCACACTGTGTCTGTGGGCTATGTGACATTTGGGTTGTGTTGGGGGATGAAGGTTGCTTGCGTTTCTGCTTTGGAGGTCTCTGTTGCTTAGACTGTTCCCATGAATTACCATGAATTACCACATTGATGGTAGCCCACTGAATGCACAAGGCATTATAAGAGATCTGGGAATGTAGGTTGACACCAACCTCTCTTTTGATCACCACATTGTCACTGTGGTCAGAAAGTCCTTCTATGTGGCACATCTCATTACTAAGGGTTTTGCATCCAGGAAGAAAGAGGTCATTGTCTCCCTCTACTTTTCCCTCATTAGGTCAATCATCTAGTACAATGCCCCATTTGGCATGTACCTCACTAGACACCTGCAACAACTGGAGAGGCCGTAAAAGTATCTCACAAAGAGAATTCTAGGCCTTAAACACTTGTCCAATATGGACAGACTCAATAAACATCAACCATTCTCTGTCTCATATCGCCTACTTAGAGACGATCTCTGCTTGATTTACAAAGCCATGTCTGACCCAGCTCTATTAGAAATGCTACATCTAAAGAAATCTCAATCCCTCTGCACCACACACTCCAGAGACCTCAACCTCATTACCACAATCAACAGAATGTGCTGGAGAAACAGGTTCATAACACAGAGACTGCCCATGCTATGGAATAGACTTCTCATACATGTCAAACAGAGCACCTTACTGGCTCTCTTCAAGAGAAATCTTGATGAGTGGATGGGAAATAGAAAATTCACCCCAGGGATTATTCCAGTGGCTCTACTTGACAGAGGCACTGAGAACTAAGGTCAGGTAGCACTATGCCAGGGTAATCCTATGGCTAGGCTTGTAAAGGCCCCAGGGCCATTAGCCTAGTACACACCTATGAACCTATGTAGCCAAGATATTACTGTCTGAAGGCTAAGAAGCAGTAAAACTTGGCCATCTGAAACGTGTGTGTGTGTGTGTGTGTGTGTGTGTGTGTGTGTGTGTGTGTGTGTGTGTGTGTGTGTGTGTGTGTGTGTGCGTGTATGTGTGTGTGTGTGTGTGTGTGTGTGTGTGTGTGTGTGTGTGTGTGTGTGTGTGTGTTTGTGTGTATGTGTTTTTGTGTAAATACAAATACAAAGATATTAATTCAGATTGTGTATACACATCCTCTAATCAGGAGTTCATTGATTCCAACCTATAAGGCACCATTGTCCCAGTTAATCTACGATGGGTTGGAAAAGTAGCATCCTCAGTAAGCAAAATGATGTTTACCTGAACTTGTTTCACTGGACTAGAAAAGCAAGTGAGCCTTTATTGTCAGTACCTGCTTTGTGACTAGCTCTGTGCTTATTTTATTGGATTACAACATCATGAAAATGACATGTGGTGAATGGTAAAAATTACCATGGCTTTTCAGTTGCATTATAGAACACTGCATTTTTGGTAAGGTCAGTGTTCAGATTGTTTAATTTACTTATGGCATGCATTGCTGAAAGGCTTGGAATACACATGTGGATTATGTTGTAGGGGAAATACTCAGAGGGAGAAACATACACAATATTTTTCATTACCACCAAGATTCCAATTTAACTTATCTGTGTTAAAATGTATTCTTTCTGCTGTTAATGTTTGGAATATCATTTAGTGTTGTATTCAGAAAAATGCTGAAATTCTGTTAATTTTTTTTGGCTTTCTTATTTATAATTTCCTTGTAATATGCCTCTTATTTGAAATGTTTTAATTTTACCAGAGGCATTACAATGCACATAATGCTTTAGATATTAAAATAAAAACACCAATGTAGAAATAAATAAAATGGGGATGCACTTTTATAAAAACAAAACAAAAAATAAAAACAGTTGATAAATATGGCAAGGCTCCATATTTATGTATGTATATGTATATGTACATATGTACATACATACATGTACATATTTATTATCCCGTAATGACTAAACATGAAAAGAGCTTGGACAGACATTAACATATTACAGTAAATATGGGGGAAATGAATGGCAGAAACATTGATTTCACTGTTTGTCATCTGTAAAGAGGAAGATGGAAAGGAGGGATATGAAAAGATATTCAAATATTTCAAGGGTAAAATGCAATACTATAAGACAGGCAGTTTATATCAAACTTCGACGCTGAAAATATACAGTCTCAGGAGGGTGAATTAATGTTAATATGAGAAAGTGCTTCACATAAAATGTCCAAATGTACAAACATCTCAGCAGAAGTTGAAGAGGCAGAATCGAAACGGAATTGATAATACATACTGAACAAATATTATTTAGTCATTGCAGCTTGAGAATGATGAAGCTCATGGCTCATGTACGCTCGGTGGCAAAGATGTCGTTATGGTAAGATGAAGGGGGTGCTCTGGGTGCATTCTGTTAGGGAGCACAGTTGGCACTGTGAAAGAGGTGCCAGTCTGTTCCTATAAGTTAGAGGTATGATTGTGCGAATACTTAACTCACTGAATTAACCCTAGAAACCTTTTTTTAATTATCAGAGGTCCCAACCAGGCAATTTTCCAGCACTCCAACTGCCCATCTATGGATCTTTGACGATATAGTTGCTTAACTGGACAAGCAGGCTATAAAGATCAAGTGTTTTTATCATGTGGCCGGTTCTATATGTCTCTGAAATGACAGAAGTTTAAGCTGTTACAAAGTTAGACAATCTCCATGTGTTGAGAGAAAAAGTACCAAATAAAAGATTTGTTCCAACTTTGAAACACCAAAGAATGCCAATAAAGCAATCAACATTGCATTTCAGTGATTTTTTTTGACAGAGGTTGAAGTTTAAGGTTGCAAAATATGACATCAAAAATAAGCTAAAATTTAAAGTCATAATATGATCAGAAACAAGTCAGAGATGTGATGGGGAAAAAAGAGGTAATGGAACATGCTTTTGGTACTGCCGTGATTTGGCAGACTTTAAAAATTCCCTACAGAGTGCTTTGTTGGAAATATCGGGGGAGCAAATGGCTGTAACTAAGGAAATTATTTTTGTAAGCTGGGACACAAGATACGACTTGTCTAGGCATAGTAAGGCCTTGTTAAATTTAATCCTGTTAGCTACCAAAAAGCAATTACTAGAAAATGGAGATTGCAGTCAAAACCAACAGTATTTGAAGTAATTTATATTGGGAAAGAGATAAAAGAACTGGAAGAGGGATCTTTGGAAAAGCGAGGAAGCAAATTACAACAATGCATGCAGAATAATGTTCAGGGGAGGAGGAGCAAGGTTTAAGAGAAGGCAGGAATTCAGAATTGTTATGTATTTTTGGAGTGGTGACAGTTACTGCGAAATAAAAGGTATATGATGTATAATGAATGTAAATGGAAAAATTTTAATATGTTTTTCCTTTTCTGGTTAATGTATGTTTGCCTATGGCTTAAGTGATAATTTAATGAAGGTATTTTATAAAAAAGAAAAAAAGCTGAGAAATTAAACGGTAGGCACAGGAGAAACAATATATGGAATAAAGCAATGGTGTGAAATACATGACAGTGAAATTTGGCCGTTTGATTGAAAGGAGGATTTGTTAACATGTCAATGAAAAAGGAAGTTCTTCCCACCCCTGCAGCACAGTCATCACAAGGTTTATTAAAGTGCAGAGGACAGAAGCTTCTTTATTGGGAGAGTACAAGCATGCTACATAATAAATACTATATTTCTACAATGTATCAAGCACACTTTTATGTTTATCATGACTGAAGCTCTGTTCCAACTGGTTCAGAGTAATATTTAAAAACTGTCCCACATTGTGGGTCTTTGTCACTGACTCATGATTAAAGAAGGTGAGATCTGCGCATCACCATATGATTTATTTGCTCCGGTCACAATGTAAGAGTTACAGGGACTACTGCAGAAGTAACTAGTAGTTTTAATGGAAAGAATAGAAATCTTATATTATTGTTACATTGCTACATTAGCTAAAGATATAGCAGAATGTTGCTCAGTACGAGGTACATTGTAGCTGAATGTTGCTCAGTACGAGGTAATTTGTAGCTGAATGTTGCTCAGTAAGAAGTACAATATATTGAGCTAAATGTTGCTCAGTACAAGGTACATTGTAGCTGAATGTTGCTCAGTATGAGGTACATTTTATATTTTTTTTCTGAAAACTGGAGATAGATGAACAGAGAGGCAGGTAGACATGCAATGATGATGCTGTCCCTCTTAACCTTAGAATCAGTGTTTCAAAATACACATATAGACAACACATACATGCAAAGAACAATTATCACAATATATTACAGCTGATAAAAAAGTTTTAAGTAACATATGCAATATATAGTTTTGGTTAAGAGCAAAAATGTAACAGTAATATTACTTAATGGTCATCAATTGCACTTTCTCTGTTACAGTCTTAGATTTATTATTTGCTTACAGATAAAAAAAGTATAAATGCAAGTGATACTTTCAGAGAAACTCCCAAATTATAAGCTGTTTGTTAGAACATGGCATCTTAGTTACCAAACAGTGCCCGTTCTGGTGATGTATGTGGTATCTTGGTTACCAAACAGTGCCCGTTCTGATGATGTGCATTGCTGAATACCAGCTTTCATCACCCGTGCCAGTAAATAGTGTCATTTCACAAGCATTAAATTGCACTCTTTATATCTGTCCATTTTCATCTTAAGATGACATTCCTTCTGGAATATCGATGTTGCAGCCTTTAAACCTCAAAAGGATTGTAGGGGTTATCTGAGACAGAGAGGAATCAGTGTTAACAAATGCAGACATTAGCATTATCTAAGCTCATTGGTTCACTTTATCTGAAATGAAATTGATATCCTCTACAATCTACTTTTTTTGCCAGATTTATGACATGAATATTTAAGATTCTATTCCACATCTAGGAGTAAAGAATTCCTATGATACTAGCCTGAAAAAAAATAAAATTGCACATTGATTTTGATTGGTGAAATCCAGTATTATATCTAGAAGGAAGCAAACATTTTATCAGTTTGACTAATTGTTCCCTAACTGTGCAGCAATGAATTACTGCTTTATAGTTATCTGAACATTTTTCTATCTAGACATTTATTTATTAATTTATATTTGTTTACAGGGGTATAGCACTGATCAATAATGATCAATTTCCGGCTCAACCCAGGTAAAATACAAATCATATAACTACAAAAAATACAGAAATGTAAGCAATAACAGAATACGAATTACATAGAAAAAAAAAAAAAATATATATATATATATATATATATATATATATATATATATATCACAATTTGGGTCTATATTAAATCAGCAAACACTTAAAAAAGCAAACGCTGATTTATCAACACCATGTAAGCAAAAGCTTACAATCCTGAACACTTGGAACAGCAATTTTTTTTCCCCAGGGGGAAAAAAAAAATCACTGTTCCACAAAAAATAAATAAATAAATAAAAACTTAAAAACATTACATAAAGTGAGGGGCTGTGCCCCCCACACACCCCTACTTTAATATACCAACTCCAAGATTACACTACAGTGAGGAAAACGGCAAAGTAATGAAGGCAGCCAAGCAATGTTTTTCTCAGGGAAAGAAATCACTTATATGCCGTTTCGCTATTTTGCTGTTTCATGCTTTCAAATTAGCTCAAGATGCATTCGAAGGATTGCATCTTCGATTATATAATAGGAACCCCACAATTTATGGTTACAATGACATAATGGTGGGCATTATTTTTTTGCCTTCCCACATCAGCATTCCAAAACAAAGGCTCCACTGTGTTTACAGATTGACCCATTTGCTTCTGCTGTGAGTGTGATTGTTGTTTCATTCCCAAGTCAGGAGACAGTCCTACACCCTGTTGATTACCAGCCTTATGAATAGCCTGACTACACAATTATTTTCAAGGATAACAAGCCCTGAGATGACAGTTGTGGTCCCATATGAGAGTTCTGGGGATCTCATCCTTCATAGCCTAACTCTTCCTCACGGTAACCAGTACCTGTGTTTCTTTACCGTTCATGGGATTATATGAAAACCCATGTAGCATTATTACCCAGCATTCATGAAACATACAGTCTCAACTTAGCTTGCTTACCATAATATCCAGGCTTGTGAACTGATGTCATCAGTGTAGGAGGTCTAATTGCATCTTGATTTATGCCGATCCATCAAAAGAGGTTTTGATGAATGCAAATAAACCAAAACCCATTCACTGAAACTGCCTTCAGCAAGCATTGAAATATTTTTTTTTTTTGCTTGAGGGCTATCCCTTTGCAACCCCTCACCCCATTTGTGGTAACACCTCCATCACACCCAGAATAATATATACCAACTCAGAAATTGTACAACACTGGAGAAAAAAGCAATCTCCACTTTCATCCAAAGAGGTTTATGTGAACTGGCTTTGTTTGGTTTTTTTGTGTTCACTGAAATCAGCTTTAATGGACTGATACACTCCAGCTGCATCCCACCCCCAGGGTGGACAAGCCAGCACTGGTCACTTACTCCTATCCTGCCCACCTGGCCCTTCTAACACCTCCGCCAGTAACTGAACTCAGATCATCTGTAGGCACAGCTAGAAGCAATGCTTTTGGTACAAGCTTTTGCTTGATGGAGTGCTGGGAAATAACTTTGGGCAGCATAATGTGAGGGAATCTTCTTGGGCTAGGCTTATATAGGCTCCAGGGATGTTAGCCTAGTACACACCTATGAAACATAAAAGGAATAGTGATAGTTTTCATGTAGTAACAGACTGACCAATATATGGATAAAAAAGAAGAAAGGATTTGGTACGGCTCTGTTTCCACCAGAGCATGAAGGGATAAATACTGGAGACAGGAGGGAAATGGTATTGTAGAGGGGGCAAAAACACGTATGTTATTTATCTGAAGCAGGGAGATGCTTCTATTAAATAACTCTGACACCCGCCTCAATGAAATACTAACATGAATAAAAGCAAATGGAATGTTCTGGGGAAAATGTGTTGCAAATGAGGAATGGAGTTTGAAGTCTTACTGTTGATGAAAATGTGGTGTTTTAATTTGATTGAAACAACATATATTGATCAGTTTTACTAATAAAATTTGAATCTATTCAAGCCACAGCTAGTGCAGGGCAAAAGGGGCAGCTGCCCTCAGAGCAAGCTTTTAGGAGGTGTGATCAGCAGATGCAGATGGAGCACAAATGCAGTACTGTTTTACCAGCATTCATTTATTAAGCCGCAAGGATATTGCAGCTTCATAAATGAATGCCGATACTGCATGTGTAGTTATGGGTTAAGCTCAGTATGTGTGTGAATAACTGTAGCAATGTATTTTTTATAGTTGTAGCAAGCAGCTTGCAACAGTTACAGTAGGGCAGACAACCTCTTTTTTGTCTTGGGGAAGACTCAAGGTGCCAGACCCCTAAGGTGTGACTCTGGAATCTATATCTGATCTAATCCTGACACTTACACAGTGATATGAATGTTGGAAGCAGTGATTCTCTGCCCCCAAACTCTTCATCTGGCATGGTATATTTTTTCTCATAACAAAAGTGTCTAGCGCTGACATGCTTGGAGTGCCCTGAAGAGTTTTTATATTTGTCAGATTCACATCTTACCGCTGTAAATAATGATCACTGCCCTATTCATTTTAACTTCTTCCTCTCTTTTCTACCACCTAACAAACTGCTTTGTCACGGGATAGAGAGATATCTTCATAATTGTTCATCATCTCAACTTATCATGGTCTTACATCGGTGGAGCCACAGTTCACCATATCCCCATCCAGAAAAGTTACTAGGCTACAATTTACCCACCGATTTTAGGATTACATCATAGCAGGACAAGTAGAGATATGGTTTTATTGCTGTCCTTGTCAGATGACAGAAAACTGTTTTTTTCTGTTTTTTTTTTCTTATCTTCTCCTAAGGTCATTGTATATAACACAGAATACTCATACAGATGATGACATCTTTTCATACTCCTTTTGTAAGTCAGTATATACATACATATATATATATATATATATATATATATATATATATATATATATATATGTACTATTCTAGTTTTGCTTAGTCTTTTAGTAAAAGGGGTTGGAGTGGCAGGAAGGTTGCGGTTGGCATAATGGTTAAGGTGTTTACCTCACAAACAAGAGGTACAGAGTTTGATTCTCATTAAGAAACAAATGGCTAGTCTTAAAGTTGTCCACAAGGGCAGCCAGCCTGGTACTTACCTATGCACATGTGAACCCGTGTCATTCAAGCAGCAGACCTGAGTCACTGATGCTCTCTGGAGAGGACAAGCAATTCATAGGGTATATATCAAGGCCAAACCATCAGATGATCTACACTTACTAAAATTATGGACACTGCACTGCCACAATTATGCTTCTAGACTTGGATGAAAATGCCTTAGTTAAATAGATTACCATTACTGATAAATCCAGTAAAAACAAAAAAGGAAGAATGTACCTCATATTAATTTTCTGTCCTTTGTAATCATATGTGTCTTGACCACTACAATTCTTCTGAGCTTGATTTTCGGAGAACAGTTAGCTTTACCTAGTATAACAAATGAAAAATAGAAATGCATTTTATATAATAATTTATTTATGGAAGTACAAATAAAATAACAATACTGTGCAACATTTGTCACAAGAACTGCAATTGGAAAATATTTGCCTCTAGTGGGCAAAATCAAGCAAGGATCAACGTATATATTTTTTAAAATATGCATGCAGATAAATATGCTAGCAACAAGTAACAGAAAACAGTAATTTTCCTTTAGGTAAGTCACAAACAGTAATATACAATCAGCAAACAGACTAACATCCCAAAAGGATTTGCCATTTGTTTATAAACTGAAGACTGAATTTTATTATGCAACAAAATTATCCTCAACGCTGAGATCTAAAGAGTTCAAAATGTTAATCTTAGCATGTCGTACCAAATTATAAATTAAAACTTGAAATCTGTCAGCTTAGGTTTTTCATGTCGCTTACAAAGCCACGATTACAAAAGACTACCATTGTTCAATGGAACATAAAAGCAAGCACTGTAATTTTGAATCTAAGATAATATGAATAAAAATAGGATGAAAGACGTGACATTTAGAAATAAATCTTAAAAAAAAAGAAAAAGTGAAATATAAGAAAAAACAAAGGAAATGTGTTTATGCATTGATGCACTCCAACACAGAATTACTGAAACTGCAGGTGACAGGTTATTTATCTTTCTTGAAATCTTTTTAAGCTATTACATGCTGGCAACAAATTTTGTCTGCACTCTTCTACAGGGGCATCTAGCACATTTAATAAAGTCTGTCAGGTTTAAGTGGGCAAGAAAGCGAAAGGTACATATGATTAACACTGCCAGAGGCCATCATTGTATTAAAGAAATATTTTTGCTAAGTGTGTAGGGTGATTTTATTGTTGCATACTGCCAGTATTCTGCACACTACAGTAAGACATATATAAACATAGAAATGAATTTTACAGAAGACAATTGCTTTTCCCACATAGTCTGACCATTTTTTAATCTACTGAATCAGATGCCAGTTATTCTTAACCACAGCTTAAGGTACTCCATTCTTGATAAAACTTGCCTTTTGTCCATCCCATGCTTTACAAGATTAATTTTATTTATTAACTAGATAAGTGGACTACTCTACAGGCCTTTTCGTTTAGGTATGACCAGGGCAAAAGGCACAAAGAAACAATATATTCATATACATGTATAATGAAATCACATAGTATATGTAAATGCACATCTCTCTCTCTCTATATATATATATATGTATATATGTATATATATATATATATATATGTATACACACATATATGGAATTTATTATTTTATTTATTTATATTTATTTATTTCCAGTTTGATAACTGGGAAAGTTCACTGGCCAAGCAGAGCTCATTTTGGAAAAGCTCCAAAAGCAGTTAACAGAAAATGGAATATACAGTATACAAAAGCATAAATATACAATTTAAAATACAAACACAAAATCAGGGTGTACATGTTTAAAAACACAAATGTTAAAATATAGATAAGTCAAAAGTAATACAGACAATATAATTAAAAGTACAAGTCATAAAGTGTTTAGTTTTGTAGTGTTTGTTCTAACAATAATGTTAGTGATCAGCGGTGATAGTAGATGAGATTGAAGGGAGGTTTGAAAGAGATGACAGTGTAATTTAGGTGGGAAGGAGCAGCAACAGTCCTAATCTGAGGTAAGGTAAGAATGGAGGAGAGGTTTGAAATTGGAGTGGTTGTTAGGGAGGGGAGGAGAGAATTCCATAGATTAGCTAAGGAATGTGATAAAAGTAATTGTCCTGGAGGGTGTAGGACTTTATAGATTTTAAGGAAGTGTTGGTTTTCAGATCTAAGAGTATGACTGGGGAGGTAAGGGATTAAAATAGATGAAAGAGAGGGGCAGATAATTTGATCTAAATACTGAATATCTAATAGAATTGATTGAAATACAACTGATCTAACTTAGCACATGTCAAAAATATACAAAATAAAAAAACAGAACAAATGTTTTTTGCAAAGGCAAGCCTACCCACCCACCACCCCCATGTGGAGGGCTCTGCCCTACACTTCCCTAATGTGTGCATATATATATATATATATATATATATATATATATATATATATATATATATATATATATATATATATATATATATTAGATTTATTGCTTCTACATCTTTAAGAAAACCAAAACCAGTGATAAAAAAAATCATAAACTTCCCTTATTATCAGATTTATAATTGGTAAAATGTACTGGAAATTATCATTAGGTCAGCTGTGATTAGATCACCTTTTTTAGAGCACATGTGATTAAATGAAATGATAAACCACTTGAACAGAACCTATTTCTATTTATTGATTTGGATAGATATGGTCCCAGTATGAAAAGGCAAATTTCTAAAAGCCAACACTTCAACAGAAAAAAATGCCTGAAATCCAAAACTGAGAAAATCACATTTTCTCTTACTTTTTGCAGGGGGCCAAGCCCCCCGCATCTGAACTTATATATACCCACTCTAAGGTTGCATTTACTAAAAGAAGGGAAAAATCTCTCTAGAAAGTGAATCATTGCCAGCACACAATTAGAAATCATACTGGCAATGATTCTCTATCCGTTCGGTCGGTTCTACTTCAAAACATCGAAAATTCATAACATCTAATTTCAAAACATTGAGACCATAACTTCAAAATTTCAAAACATCTAAAATCCATAACATTGAATTTCATAACATTGAAAACGTATAACATCGAGTAGTGTATCATCAAACATGGAAATGTTATAGTTTAGTCTGTTAATCTTGTGGTATCACTATAAGATGTAGTTTTTATTTATATAGTTATTATTTATAAAATGTAGAAATTTATAGTATTTATATAGTATTTATTTTGCCACTCTGTATGTGTTTTCAGGCCATACAAGTAAGTGATTTAGACATTATGTGTACATTCTTTATGGTGATCGCGATACAAGGGAGTTAGGAAATTAACTTTTTACCACTGTAGTGCGATCTCGGAGTTGTTATATTTAATTTAAATGAAGTCAGGGAATATCTCAGATGCTAAATTTGTCATTTGTTTACAATTAGCTTACAGCAGCAGACCTGATCACTGATATTCATAAAACTATTACTCCATAAGCACAGGGTGGACAGTTTCATAATACAAAACATGTAAGAAAGTAGCAGCACTTGACATTTAGAGTTTTTTGAAAGCAAATTAAAGCGAGTGTGGAAAAGAAATCTTGTGTTTGCTGTACTAGGCTGTGGTCTATCCCTGCCCCCCCACACCCACACACACACACACACACACACACACACACACACACACACACACACACACACACACACACACACACACACACACAATCCAATGTGTTTTTCCTGTTCTATTATTCTTTTAACTGCTAACTGCTTCTTACTTACTGCCTAATTTGAGCTTTGGCCACTAGATGGGAATGACCATCTACTAAAGTCCTGCAAGGTAACTGCACCTAACCTGTTGAAAAGGTAGCTTCCATTTTCTTTCGAAAGCTGTGCCTCAAAGTTAAGAATAGGAGGGACATTCTGACACAGGACTGATAGCTGTCCTTTGGCTTCCTCGGCTCAGAAAATAATGAAAGCAGCTTAAGATGCCTTTGTAGTTGCTGTACTACTAATATAATCAATGCATTTCGTACAACTCTTCCAGCAAACCCTAACTAAAAGAGTTGATAGTCAGATGGGAGTTTGAATTCCACCACTGCCAACCAATGTAAAGGTGGTTAGGTGGTCCACAAATGGGTAGTGTTGGAGTCCTACTACAATAAATCAGTGTGAATGACTACGGGGGGATATGCCACCGATGTCAAACAGATTCTAGTACAAATAAGACACATAAATACACAAATCCCAAAATAATTCTCTAGGTGTAGCTTTACCTTAAGAACACACAGGAAATATGCACTGCTTTGCTGGATATGGCCCTTACCTCTCCCACTCAATAAAAGGCTTCACACTGAACACCCCATCAAGAGGAGTTTTTGACCCAGCTCTCTAAACTGCTTTCTCGCCAGTTTCTATGAATAGAATTTCAACACCTGTCAGTACTTAGCTGGCCACAGGAACTGAAAATTAAATAACTTAAGAGTGTCTCTTTGTCACCCCCACCACACAAAATGATTAGTTTCCGGAAAGGGCAGATTATATTCTCCAAGACTGCACCTTTTCACCTGACTCACGATAGTAAACTGACATCATCCAAAATTACTAGGTCAGGGACCTCCCATGTTACTTTTTCACTCTTGTTAATACGACCAGTAATTAAGAAATGCAAATGATAGTGTGTAGCAAAGTATCTGGCCAACTAGAGCTGGATGCCAGCAATTTGTCACCATTTAGTAATAAATATCCTCTTATCAGTTAATAGATATATAAACAGATGACCAGCCACAACATTTTTAAAAGTGAAAAATAAAAATATTTAATTTATGAAAGAATGGGTTAAGAAATATAGTTAACAGATGTACAGAGAGTTATTAACGTGCACAGTTTCCAAGGAATGAATGCTCTTTGCTGTCCAAAATAATACAAGTCTTCCCTTTTTTTTCAGTGTTCTTTGATTACATATTTTCCTAGTTTTTGTTCAGATTCATCAAAACCTTGTTTTCCATAACATGTCACATTTCTTCTGGTAACTTGCACACTCAAAAAATGTTCAGTTTTTAAAACTTCAGACTGAACACATAAGGTCAGGTGTTATAATCAGCCCTGAGCAAAGCAGCATCTCTCCATAAATGCAGTGGAAACTGGGGTGAAGTAGGTACTTTAGTGTCTCTAAACCCACCCACCTCCATCTCATGCCACAAAAAAGTGAAAATTCAGTCTATTACTCATGACAGGAATGTCAGTAAATGAATAAATAAGAGCAGGACAACAAGGAATGCAAAGGTACCAGAAGGTAGTCAAGCAGTGACATTCTAGAGGGGCAGAAGAAAAAGACACACATGTGCCTTGTACAAAACTGTGGTTACAAGCAATTGCAAACTGTAGGGGTCAACATGCACCCAGCAGGAATGGGAATAAAACACCAAAGTAGTCACATCATGGACAGAAGCAGAAAATCTTCACAGCTTTTTATGGCCTACTACAAACAATTTATTGTTTGCTATCCTGACTATCTTAAAATGTGTTTGCACAATAATGACAGAATATAGTATCTTAAGGAAAACATGCATATAATTTAGAAAGGAAACCACTCTTTCAGAATTACAAGTATTGTAATAAAAAACTGTTTAAACATGCTGTACTGAGATATATCCACATCCCTTACCCTCTGTGTGTAAGACCAGGATTTGCAGGAAATACTATGCTGGCAAAAGTAATAAGCACTGCTTAACATCTCACTTAAAAGTGCTCCCCAGTTCCACTAAAGAAGGACCTTACAATCACTGATAATTTCCAAAACATATCCTTGCATGGGTTACATATATTTAATCAACAATTCGCATTGTCAAACAGAAATAAATCCAATGCAGCTGATCAAAAATAAGCTGATCGCACTTTACTGGCTTTTTTCTGTGTGAGACTGTGGAAAAGCAGAGATCAGGGAAGGTGCAGATTGTGGAACAGCAGGGATCAGGGAAGGTGCAGATTGTAGAACAGCAGGAATCAGGGAAGGTGCAGATTGTGGAACAGTAGGGCTCAGGGAAGGTGCAGATTGTGGAACAGCAGGGATCAGGGAAGGTGCAGATTGTAGAACAGCAGGGATCAGGGAAGGTGCAGATTGTGGAACATCAGGGATCAGGGAAGGTGCAGATTGTAGAACAGCAGGGATCAGGGAAGGTGCAGTTTGTAGAACAGCAGGGATCAGGGAAGGTGCAGATTGTAGAACAGCAAGGATCAGGGAAGGTGCAGATTGTAGAACAGCAGGGATCAGGGAAGGTGCAGATTGTAGAACAGCAGGGATCAGGGAAGGTGCAGATTGTGGAACATCAGGGATCAGGGAAGGTGCAGATTGTAGAACAGCAGGGATCAGGGAAGGTACAGTTTGTAGAACAGCAGGGATCAGGGAAGGTGCAGATTGTAGAACAGCAGGGATCAGGGAAGGTGCAGATTATAGAACAGCAGGGATCAGGGAAGGTGCAAATTGTAGAACAGCAAGGATCAGGGAAGGTGCAGTTTGTAGAACAGCAGGGATCAGGGAAGGTGCAGATTATAGAACAGCAGGGATCAGGGAAGGTGCAGATTGTGGAACATCAGGGATCAGAGAAGGTGTAGATTGTGAAACAGCAGGGATCAGGGATGCTGCAGTTTCCCCACTGTAGTGCAATCATGAAGTTGGTATATATGGGGTATGGGGGGGTGCAGTGGGGCTTACCCCCAGAAAACAAGAGTTTAATTAATATTTTGTTTTTGTAGAGTTGTACTTTGAACAGTTATACAAAATATTTTGCTGTTTGGTATATTATGTATTCTACTAAATGTCATATACTCCCTTGCACGTATCCTTTAAAAGAAGGAATGCCAGTATTTTCACATTAGATCGCTATATCAAGTACTCTACTATATGTCATATGCTCCCTCGCGCATATCCTTTAAAAGAAGGAATGCCAGTATTTTCACATTAGATCACTATATGGAGTATTACAAACAGTGTTACTATATTATGCTTAAAAACATGAATATTTGTTATTCTGTATACATGGAATTCTGTTGTTAAGATTCCTAAATGATTCTTTGGTGCATCAATACATGTTTAACCATTCATATTCACTTTATAACAATGTAGCATGTGAGATAAAGTGATACATGTGCAACCAGACATTTGTCTGCACAGATACTGGTTTGCATATTAAAAGTGTGTCAAAATTCATGTAATTACTATACCATTAATTTAGCATTAAAATTCCTTGAGCGACATTAAGGTTCATTCTATTTTCATTCTATTTTAAGACAGTATTAGCTCAAACAGGTTTATGACTGTATCTTTGATTATAACTAGCTTGTTTTGTCATCACGACATGCATATCAAGAAATTCACCTTGAGAGCAAAGCTTGAGGTGATTCTTTACATCCATGTTGAGAACACGTAACAAGCTCAGTTATGACTGAAGAAAGCCAATCATAAATTCTTTGTAGTGCATTGAGTTTTATCTACACTTGTGTGCTGCAAAAGAGAAAGTAAGTGTAAGAGCACCGTTGCATGTCGCATGTATTCAAAGGAGAGGCATGAGGTGGGCTCAATTCGTTTATCGTACATAAACACATCAGGATCTGTAACTGGAACATGTACTTTGAACTTTGTATGCTTCCTGACTGACTCATTGCTTCTAACACACTCCCATCTGCATCTCCATTCAAGCTTGCACTCACACTGAATAACTATACAAAATGGAGGCTCTCCTTGCACTGGAAGATGCCGAAATGGCAAGTCACAGAAACTTGGTTCAAAGCTGCAGAGATCACCCCTGCCTTACCAGGCTATACTTCATTCCACACTTTCTGACCCTAACATTAGGTCAGGAAGACTATGGATGGTAGAGTCTATCTTTATTAAAGACAAGCACACCTCCAGACTGGTTTGCCAGCATAATGCACTAGAACTGCTTCAGATGCAACTGACAATTGGCAAGGCACCCATCCAAGTTATAGCCAGCTATAGACCTCTCTGCATGACAAAGTACACCCACTCCTCCTACCTTGACCTAATTGACTCAGTTAAGGTACCCCCTAACACCCTGATCTTTGGTAACTTCAACTACTCCACCATAGACTGGGTGAACTATTCCTGCTCTAATGCACTCACCCAACGATTTCTTGACTTCATCAGTTTTAATGAACTAGACCAGCTTGTCTCATCCCCTGCAATGGGAGATAACATTCTAGACTTGGTTCTCACCAACATGGGCGACTGCTGCACCAGCCCCATAGTAAATTTTTCCCTGGTGAGATCAGACCATCGGTCTGTCTCATTCAAAGTTTCTAGCCTGTTTACTTCCCCCAGCCATAATCAGGCTAAACAACTTCTCAAAAGCTGACTACAACTTTCTAAGGGAGGATATCAGTACCTTCACACCACTGCCCCCCTCAATGGACGCAGACAACTATGCTGCACAGTATGCCAGTGCAGTATACGAGCACCTGTACAACTGCATGGACTCAGCCATACCCATCAGAACTAAAACCTGCTCCTCATTGAAAAACAAACCTGTCTGGTGGGAATCCGCTATCAACAGGCTTTACAACAAAAGGAAGAAACTGTTGTCCAAGGGTAAAAAGGAACAAATTCCCAATTGGAAAACTCCCTCCTTAGCTTCAACAAGCAAATTAGATCATTAGTGAAAACCTCCAAAGCCAATTATGAATCGAAACTAGCCCTCCGAAACAAAGTATAATCACAGAGCCTTTTTCAGTTATGTCAGGAACCTCCATGGCAAAGCCCAGGTTTGTTCTGAATTAGTTCTTAACGCTACCACTTACACTGATCCTGTTGATGTAGCCAACCTGCTAGCAGATAGGTTCCAAGCAAACCTCACCCCCCTGTACCCCAGCAAAGGCCCATTCAACATGCCCAGTACTTGCTCCACACTTCACATCTCCATAGATCAAGTGTTAAAGACCCTATCCAAGGCAAAGAACATAGCTTCCATGGGACCTGATAGTATCCCAGGCTGTATTCTGCACCATCTCCAACAAGAACCAGCCTCACCATTGAGCACCCTATTCATCCATAGTCTTCATTCCAGCAGAGTGGAGAACTGCCGTTGTCATCCCCTTGCACAAAGGTGGTGCCACTACTGACCCTGGAAACTATTGCCCCATTAGCTTGACAAATCTGATCTGTAATGTCATGGAGCATATTATTATGGACTTCATAAACAAAGACATAGGCAATCTCCAAGCACTTGAACCCAACCAGTTTGGATTCGTCAAGGGCATGTCTTGCCTGTTAAACCTGGCTGACTTTTTTGAGACTGTCAGCAAGGCTCTGGATGAAGGAAAGTCAGTACATACAGCTTACCTTGACTTGGCCAAAGCCTTTTACACAGTTCCCCACTCAGGCACCATCAAAAAGCTAACACAGCTTGTTGTAAATCCCTGTCTTATCAGGTGGATGGCCAACTGGCTCACTGATAGGATGCACAAGGTCAAAATAGGTGCCTCCACCTCCGACAGCAGACCTGTCATTAGTGATGTTCCCCAGGGATCTGTCCTGGGACCCGTACTGGTTGGCATCTACTTCTCAGAGGTCCAGACAAAGACAAAAGGCCTGTGGCTGACAAAGTTTGTGGATGACTGTAAGTTGGGTGCTGTCATTGACTCCCCAGATGATGTTAACATACTGCAAGAGGGTCTCACAGCAACTAATGACTGGTGCCAAAGTCATGGTCTTAAGTTAAACACCAAAAACGTATCCTCATACCATTTGGCAAAAATACAGCCCCTACTGTTTACCACATCAATGACAACCCGCTAAGCACACAACCTGTAGTGAGGGACCTGGGTACACAGGTTGACAACAATCTCACATTTGACCATCATGTAGCGGCAGTGGTCAGAAAAGCCTTTTACTTGATTCATCTCATAAATAAAGGGATTTCATCCAGAAAAAAGGAAGTTATTACCTCTCTGTATTCTTCCCTCATTAGGCCAATAATTGAGTACAATGCCCTGTTTCGTATGTACCTCTCCAAATACCTGCACCAACTGGAAAGGCCACAGAAAAAACTCACAAAGAGAATCCATGGCCTCCAACACCTGTCCTATGTGGACAGGCTCAAATCACTATCACTCTACTAGCTATCATACAGATTTCTGAGAGGTGATCTGTGTATCACCTACAAGGAAATCTAGGATCCTGCCCTATGAGTGATGCTCCATATCCATAAGTCTAAGTCCTCTCGCATTACCCGATTGAGAGGCCTAAATCTAATATGCGACATTAACAAAACCTGTTTGAGAGACAGGTTTGTCTCCCAGAGGCTGCCCCGTGTCTGGAATAGACTCCCCATACACGTCAAACAAAGTATGTTGCTGACCCTCTTCAAGCATAACCTTGATGAGTGGATGGGAAACCACAAATTTGTCCCAGGGTTCCAGCTGAGTCCCTCACTGACAAGGGTGACAGGTGCTGATTGAAGTTTCTTTTTTGGGGATAAACTCTTGGTTAGGCTTGTAAGGGCCCCAGGCCCATTAGCCTAGTAACCTCCTATGATCCTATGATCCTATGGCACTGATCTCACACATGCTTAGTAACTTATGTGCACATGCTCTCTGACTACAGTAGCTGACTGGGTACAACATACACACTGATCTACATCCTCCCTGTTTAAGTTGTTCAATGTGCAAAATAGGAGAACAAAGACATTTTGAGAGCTAGACAATATATCAGCATTTTAATAAACAAAACTGAGTTTACACCCAAGTCGCTGTGCATTTAGGATTTTGTCTGGAAATTCTAACTGATCTGGTAACATAGAAATTCTGACTGGATTTGGCAATAGAGGCAGTATCTGGGGATTCTCTCAAAACTGGAACATCAGGGATTACATCAAAATTATTTGCAGAAAACACACTGTCCTTTTGAATTTGAACAGATTTAAAGCCACTCTGTGAATTAAACTCATTTGCACAGGCAGTCTGCTGTGTCACTGGTTCTGAAACAGGTAACACCTGTCTACGATTCATTCTGAAATCCATTCCTCCACATTATATGATTAAGATCTTGGTTCTTCACAACTATTCTTCATTATTCCCACTCGGTCATATTCTTTGGATGTTTGTATTCTCACAACTTCTCCTTGTAGTAATGGTCTAAGGGGTTTACTGGTCTTATCATAGTAACACTTTTGTGACTGACATTTTCTCAAAAGTTGAGCCTTGATCACTCTGTTTTTTTTTTTTTTTTTGTGTTTAGTATGAACAATATACTGATTGGTAAAGTTGTTCTAGTCTATCTGAACATCATTCTCTGAGCAGACGAGCCAAGTAAGTTGTCCCAAGGGATGTTTCTGAGATTAAGTTGAGGAAAACATTGGTACCATCTCTCTTGGATACTCCAACAAGTGCTTTGACTCTGAACTGCACGTTCAGCTAACCCATTGGATTGTGCATACTAAGGACTACTGGTAACATGAAGAAAGTCCCAAGACTCGGCAAATTTCTTGAACTTCTGACTTGTAAACAGTGCACCACTGTCAGACATGATTTTGCGCAGACTACCATGGACAGAAAATGTCTCTTCAATTTTGTAATGACTGTGCTGGACATCAAGAAAGAAAGCAGTTCAATTTCAAACCAGTCTGAGTAAGAGTCTACCAAAACCAAGTAATGTTGACCATTCCATTCAGAAATATCTGTAGCAACCATCGGCTATGTTAATTCAGGAATCTGGTATAGCTAAAGTGGTTCTTTTTGTTGGTGAGGTTCAGTGCTGTTGCAAATTGAACATGCAAGAGTTTCCTTCTCTATATCTTTGGACATAGAAGGCCAAAATACAATGCCTCTTGCCCTTCTTTTGGTTGAATCAGTACCCAGATGACCACAATGCAATGTTTTGATATATTCCTGTTGTAAGGCTTTAGAAATTATCACTTTTGGACCTTTCATGATGATTCCATCTTCCATCATGAGTTCAACTCTGTAAAGAAAATACTGCCGAATGTCAAGTGGTAAACTAGTTTGGCACATTTGCCATCCTTGACTGATAATGTTTTTCAGCTTCTGGAGAACTGGGTGTGAAGCTGTGTGATTTCTTAGTTCAACAAGGTGTGATGACACAAAATTTCTGACGTCCATGACTTCAAAGTCTGCTGTTTCATTCTCATGCTGTTCTGTCATTTGTCTGGGTGTGCGTGGCAAAGCATCAGCAAGGGACAAGTGTTTGCCCTTTTTGTAAACAATATTGAAAGTGTACTTTTGCAATTTTAACATCATGCATTGCAATCATGCTGGGGCTGTGTGCATTGGCTTTTTCAAAATTGTCACTAGTGTTTGGTGATCAGTCTTTATTTGGATAGGTCTGCCATAAATATAATCGTTGAACTTCGAACATGTGAACACTTCTGCCAAAAGTTCTTTCTCTATTTGTAAATAGTGCCTCTCTGTTTGACTTAAAGTTCTTGATGCATAGGCTACTGGTATGCTTTTTTGAAGACAAGCTGCACCAAGACCATACTTTGAAGCATCACAAGAAACAATTACAGGTTTGGGAACATCATAATATGTCAGTGTTGGTGGACTGGCAATTTTCTGCTTCAGAATATAAAATGCTTTTTGGTGTTGTTCCAACCAGGACCAGTTACATTTTTGCATGTCAACTCACATAGTGAGGCAGAAAGTTCACTCACTTTAGGGATGAACTTTTCTAAATAGTTGACTATACCTAGAAAATGTTGTAAAGATGTGAAATTTTCTCGAACTGGCATTTCAAGAATTGCTGTTTGCTTGGATGGATCTGGTTAGAAGCCAGAACTGCTAAACAAATGACCTACATAAGTAACTTCTTTCAGCCTGAATTTACATTTCTGAGTATTCAGTTTAAGATTTACTTCATATGCATGGTTTAGAACTTTTCCTGAGATTTCTATCATGTTCGTCTTCACCATTGCCTCCAACAATAATATCATCTACTATTATAGCACATGGATAACCAGAAAAAATTGTTCCATTGCAAATTGAAATTCTTCACTGGCAGAATTAATTCCAAATGGCTTTCTTAAAAATCTGTATCTACCAAATGGTGAACGGAATGTAGTTAACAAGGAAGATTTATGATTCAGCAAGATTTGCCAAAAGGAGCTTTTTGCATCTAAAACTTAAAAAACTGTGGAATTTGACATGAGCTGCTATCTCTTCTACTGTACACATGGGATGATGAGGAAGCTTAAGTGCTTTGTTTAAGTATCTTGGATCAATACATATTCAAATACCATCTAAGCTTTTCTTATGAGCAAAAACCATGGAGGATACCCATTCAGTTGGCTCATCTGGAGTAAGGACACCTAAATGCACCAGTTTGTCTAGTTCTGCTTTTACTTTACTCTGAATTGTTACCAGACTCTTCCATGCTGGTTTAACAACTGGACTTACTCATGGTTTAACTTCATAGAATATGTGACTGGAAGTTTACCAAGCTTGTCTTTGAAAATATCAGCATATTCACTAAACATATTCTGTGCAAAACTATTGTTGCTATTCATACTTATATGGTGAACCTCTTTATTAAATAAAATATGTCCCATTCAAAGACTGTCTTTGAGGCATGACAGTAACTGCACGTGCCTTTTGACTACGTAAAACTGAAAGTCATAGCTGTCTCCAGCAGAATGGCATGAAAGGAGTATTGCACCATCAGTCTGAATCTCTTCACCACCATAGGCAACTAGTTTTGTACACTTTGCTGAATCAAGTTTCTCACCAGCTTTTATTTTAGCAAACATTTGTGTTGACATAATGTTGCACTTAGATCCAGTGTCTATTTTAAGCTCTACAAATTTCCCATTAATTTGTACAGTACAAAATATTTCATTCTTTGCTGACAACTGATAGTCTACTGTATTAACTGTTTCATCTATCACAGGGACACAATCAACATAGAAAGTTTGCTCACAGCTCTACCTAATTTACTTGCTTCTTTGGATACTCTCTTTTAATATAAGTCTGTGACACTTTAGACTTGCAAAGCCTTTTGAAATGATTCCACTTTTTACATTTATGACATTGCTGACCAAAAGCTAAACACTTTTACTGTTTAGGTTTATGACTGCTTCCACAATTGCAACAGTTAACAATGAGGTTGGCTGCCGTACCCTTCGATGTATATTTCCTTTTCACCTTAACTTTTTGTTGTACACTATCAACATTTGCACTAGCAGACACTGCAAACATGCGTTTCTCATTTGTAAGCATATTTGTATGCTTTTCTGTTATATCATAAATTTGGCAAATCTCAGTGGCTTTGCTCAATGTTAATTCACTGTCTCGAAGCAAAATCTTTCTCACTACAACATTATTAACACCACATACAAGACAGTCTTTCACCAACTCATTTCTTAGATCACTAAATCTACATGCTTTTGTTTTATTTCTTAAGTCGGTAATATATGATGTGACAGTTTTATCAGGCTTTTGATTTTTGAAAAAAAAAAGTGCCTGTTTTATACTGTCCTATGATGTGTTTTGCAATTTCCTGAATGTACGAATCTCACTCTTCTATTTTACCTCTACATTATATAACCTTTATTGTATTTTGTAACCTTTCATAGTATTGTATTGCTATTGGAGCTTTTCTCCCCAGGCCTCCACTGAAAATGGGCACTTCTCGGCCCAGTGGACTTCCCCGGTAATCAAACTGAAAATAAATAAATAAATTGTGTAAAATGTATGCCTTTCCATTGAAATATTCATTGGAGGGTTACACACTTCTCTAAATTTATGTTTAAAACACTCAGGGTCTTCCCATGTTTCAGCCTGTATGACAATATGATGGTTCTCCCCCTTCCCTGCAAAAATGGCAAGTGCATACACAAATGAATGTTCTCACTCAATGGCGTCTGGACCAGCTAAATTGAGAAGTATAAATGCTTTTGTACGTGTGTCTTTATCAGAAAATGCAGCCTGTATGAAAGTATTATATTCTTGCTCAAACACTCGCTAATTCTCAGAAATGTTATTACCAAATACCAGCTCCTCAGGTCTGCAAAATGCCTCTGCCATAACAATAAACTTCTTTTAAACATAAGTATAGACCTGGTACTTGTAATTTTGCTGAAATATACAACAATCTCTCTGCAAATGCTTTATTTTAACACTGCAAATATCTCGAACACTCCAGACACTTCGGACACTTTGAAAAGTCTTAGTTACTACGAAAAAGTTGTACATTGTGAAAATTGGGACATTTTAGCCTTTTTGAACATTTTAAACACTTTAGAGCTGATTTGAAACACTTTAAATATTATGCCGCTATGTGGGACATTTAAAACATCATGGAAATTATATTGAACACTTTGAATGCTATGTCACATGTTTTTAGACTGAAAATAATTTGAAACGAATTTAAGTATCTTCAAATAACTGCTGATCTGTTTGCGAGTTCGCTCGTGTGTATTACTCCACTTCTAACTGCGTGCCTCATGGTTTGTGAGCTGCTTCAACTTTGGATCTCACTCTGACACTGTCGCATGCCTTGTATATTCAAATGAGACACTGCGGTACGAGATGGGTTCAAGTCATTTATTGTACATAAACACATCAGGAGCTGGAACTGGAACATATACTTCAAACTTTGTAAGCTTACTGACTCACCCATTACTTTTAACACACTCACATATGCATCTCCATTTAAGCTTGCACTCACACTGAATGACTATAAAAATGGCACTGATCTTGCACTTGCTCAGTAACTTATATGCAAGTGCTGTCTGGCTTCAGTGGCTGACTAGGTACAATATACACACTGATCTACAGGCACTAAGTATTCCACAGCTTTAAAAGCTGTAACTCAGTTATTGTTTCAGGATACACTGATCACCATAAAAGAATGGCAGGAAGCTGTTAAATATTTCATTCACTCTACCAAAAAAAAAAAAAGAAAAGGAAAGATAAAGGACATCTGAAGTGTTAAACAGCTTTCAGCTGCTTTATATTGGTGGCTGCAAACTGCTTTTAGTGCTGAACAGCCATAACAAGTGCGTAACAAAAAGTCGTTATATATCTTTCTGATGTCAGTGTGCATGTGTGTGTGTGTGTGTGTGTGTGTGTGTGTGTGTGTGTGTGTGTGTGTGTGTGTGTATGTGTGTGTGTGTGTGTGTGTGTGTGTGTGTGTGTGTGTGTGTGTGTGTGTGTGTGTTGTGTAAGTAATAATTACATGAAGTAAAAACATGATCCAAAAACTTGCTAAAATAACTCTTGAAAAACACTTGTCTCTGCTCTTGCACCTCCCTAGGTCAGACTATCTTGAGTCTTATACACCATTAACCCTATATACCTCAAGAAAGAAAATTCTTGATGTAAATGTCCTGCGGTCTTCTATCCCTTTGCCCTTCCTGCCACTACTGTCTTTACTACATCTGCCATTTTTCCCTCCAGCAAATTTCCAACTCATACTAACTACCTTGTACATCTACCTCAGCTTTACTACAACTTTTTTTTTCTCTATATCACCTTACAAATATATATACTACTCACATTTCCTCACCTACTTTCTGGTTTCTACTCATATCTCCCACATCTCGTTTCCTATTTCTCCCACCCATAAATGTGAAATTGTAATTCGTTATATTAAACATCATTGTATATACTAGTTTGTCTTGTATTAAAATATAATGACTCTATATTTTACTGATCGCAGATGTTCTCTAATATAGCTGCCTTTCAGTTATTGTATGTCCATACTGTAACTTTAAACTTTACATGTTTTTCTATTATATAAAATTACCTATTTTGCAACCAGAGCCCTCACTGAAAAAGTTTCTAACATAGCCCAGTTGGGCTACCCCAGTTAAGAAAATAAATAAATACCTACATACATACATACAGGCATACATACATACATACAAACATACATAAAGTAAGCACATTTATTGTTATATTATTTATCTGACCAAGGTTGTCATAGCTGTGGGGTGGTAGTGGGGATAAGCTTCCACTACCTATAAAAGGCTCCCATTGCATGCAGCTCTAATAGCTTCTGATAGCCCAAGTCCAGCTCCTGACCTTCATGCATGCCTTAGATTCTAAGTCCAGTGAAACTGTTTGTACTGACAGGAGAAAGGACGAAGGCAGGTGACTGGTGCCTTAAAACCAGTTGCTTTGGACAGGCGAGGCTCATCAGCCTGGGAAGGCAACCCAACTAGGAGAAGATAAACTCTAATTTAAACTCCCTGTTGCCCTTTGGAAATACCTAGTCATGGGAAGGCTATGGGAGTAAATTTGAGAAAAAATCTGGAGATGAAGCCCCTAAGTCAGTTTTAGGTTGTATTCAACCTCACTCTGGCAGCTCCGGCAAAGACATTGATGCCAAGGTATACTGGCCTTGCCTTCCCCCTTGGATAACATCAGTCATGTGGAGAGGGGAAACCTGTTGCTGGGCATCAATAGTTTCCTCAAATTTGCTTGCCCAGGCTTGCACCATGGAGAGGACACCCCAGCTTTACTCTTTGAGTGGTGACACAACACAGGAAGTAGCAGGTACTGGTAATAAGCCAAGCCTCTCAACTGGGGTAGGGTGATGCACCAGGGACTGCTTCTGATGGTGGGAGAACTCCTTTGATTTCATTGAGCAGTTATTGTCTGCCTTATGTCCCGCCACAACCCACTTGCTCCACTGAGTGTGTGGGGCTTAGGGAACCCTCAGCAAAATAAACTAGTCTTTAGGCTAGACACATGGAACATAAGGACAATGACTCTAAGCCTTATGGAAGATCTACAGAACAGCAATGATGCTTGGAAGACAGCAGTCATTAACAACCAGTTGAACAGATTGCAGATGGACATTGTGGCTCTTCAGGAAACAAGGCTGCCATCCAATAAATGTCTCAGGGAGAAAGACTTTACATTTGTTTGGCATGGAAGATTCCAGAAGAGACCAGGGAACATGGTGTTGGTTTCACAATCAGAAACAACCTCATTAGCTCAGTCAAACTACCAAATATGGGAAATAAGAGACTGCTGAAAATTCAGCTACAAACACCAGTGGCCATGGTCACCATCTTCAGCTACAAACACCAGTGGTCATGGTCAACATCTTCAGTGTCTGTGCTCCTACTTTAACTTCTATCCAGGAAGTCAAGGACCAGTTCTATAATGAACCTAGTGCTAGCATCAGTGAGGTCCCTTTCCATGAACCATTATTCATTCTTGGTGACTTTAATGATAGAGTGTGCAGTGACCATCACAGTTGTCCATCTTGTCTGAGATAGTTCAGAACAGGAAAGATGAAGAAAAATGGACATCATCTCCTTGAACTTTGTTGCCAAAATGACCTCTGCATAACCAACACCTTCTTCAATGTCAAGCCCCATCACAAAGTTTTATGGCGGCACCCAAGATCTAAACATTGCCACCAACTAGACCTTGTCCTCACCAAACATGGCAATTTAGGTAGTGTCAGGGTAACATGCAGTTACCACAAGACAGACTGTGATACTGACTACTTGCTCATGTGTAGTAAAGTGGGCATCCAGACACAAAGGTTCTTTTGCTCTAAAAAGGAAGGAAGGCCATGCATTAGCATAAGCAGGACTCATGACCCTTGTAAAGTATGCAAGTTTGTTCCAGCAACTGAAGAGGCTTTGGATGACACTGACACCAAAAAGAGAAAGGAAAAAAACTATAGGATGCCATCTATAACACTGTAATATCTATCTTTAGGAACAAGATGGTCAAGTGTGCTGATTGGTTTGAAGCCCACACTGAAGTGCTGACTCTCCTGATTGAGAAGAAGAGACAGGCACTGACTGCATACACATCCTCGCCCAATGAGGAGAATTTACAGGCACTCTGGTGTGCTCAGAGTCAGATGCAGTGTGCTCAGAGTCAGATGCCACAGGTAGCTTGGTGGTGTGCAAAAGATTATTAGCTCCAACCTTGTTTCAAGTTTCAGTAGGCTGTGGACATTGGTAACATGCAAGGAATGTACAATGGGATCAAGCAAGCAAGTGGACCATTACAAGGGAAGATCGCCCATACTTAAGTCAGCACAGGGAAGGTCTTGAAGGACAGAACCAAGCAGATGTAATGCTGAGTGGAACAGTACTCTCATCTGTATACCAAAGTGATCATAGTTACAGAGAGAGCCCTGAATGCCATCGAGCCTTTGCCAACTTTAACTGAACTCAATGCTGAGCCCACTGTGGAGGAACTCAACAATGTACTATAAGCACTCTCTTTAGGAAAAGCCCCTGGAAATTATGGTATTCCCTCAGAAATACTTAAATCTCCCAGCAGTACCCTAATCTCAGAGCTGCATGCAATACTTTGCCAATGTTGTAGAGCAGGCAGTATATCGCAAGACATGAGGGATGCTAACATAGTTACTATCTATTAGAATAAGGGTGACAAAATTGATTGTAAGAACTATCGTGGCATCTCCCTTCTCTGTGCAGTGGGAAAGCTATTTGCACATGTTGCTCTGAAGAGGCTTCATGTTCTTGCAGAGAGAATTTACCCAAAGCGCAGTGTGGGTTCAGAGTTGGATGGTCTACTATAGACATGGTTTTCCTTGTCAGGCAACTACAAGAAAATTGCAGGAAGCAGAACAAGCCTCTGTATATTGCCTTCATTGATCTGACCAAAGCATTTGACTTCATCAGTAGGAAAGGTCTGTTTGCAATTTTGGCAGTAATAGGCTGTCATCCAGTACTGCTTAACATTATCAGGGCCTTCCATGAAAGCATATAGGGGACCGTTGTGTACAACAGATCCACATCCACACCTTTTGGGATTCTCAGTGGAGTAAAGCAGGGCTGTGTACTGGCTCCAACATTGTTTGGTATATTCAATTGTTTTGAAATTTGCTTTCGGAAATGCTATAGAGGGTATATTTCTCTGAACCAGAATGGATGGCAACCTCTTCAAACTGTTGAGAATTAGACCAAAGACCAGAGTGCTTAGGAAGCATCTAAGGGAGTTCATGTTTGCCAATGGTGCAGCTATTGTGACTCACACTCAGCAAGAACTTTAGTCACTCATGACTCACTTTGTGGATGCATGTATGGAAGTTGGCCTCATGATCCATTTAAAGAAGACCCAGGTGATGGGCCAAAATGTGGGCAATGAGCCATCAATCATGGTGAGTGACTATGAGCTGGAGGGTGTCCATGAATTTGTGAACTTAGGGTCTACAGTCTCTGACAACTAGTCACTTGATAGCGAGAGCAATAAGCTCATTGAAAAAGCCACCACGATGTTTTCCAGGCAAACAAAGTGAGTGTGGACTAATGATATGCTCACTGTGCACACCAAGGTACAGGTTTACACAGCCTGTGTTTTAAGCACATTACTGTATGCCAATGAAATATGGACTCTGCGCTCAAAACAGGCACAGTGTCTCAATGCTAAGGCAGTGCATACTTGGTAACAATGTATTCCATGTGCACTGCCTTAGGCACATACTTGGTAACAATGTATTCCAGATGCGTTGCCTTAGGCACATACTTGTTAACAATGTATTCCAGATGCGCTGCCTTAGGCACATACTTGATCACTCATGGCAGAATAAGATTCCCAACAGCATAGTGCTTGAGAGGACTGGCACCACCTCCATGTGCACCCTCCTGAAACAGAGACATATGCATTGGTTGGGTCATATCTCATGCATGACAGATAGCCAAATACCAAAAGACTTCTTTTTTGGAGAGCTGGAGTCTGGAAAGGACTGGAAGGCAACTCAAATTGCAGTACAAGGACATATGCAAGCATAACCTCAGTGGGCTCTATCAGTATGAACATCTGGTATTCTCTCACCTCAGACAAGACTGCATGGAAATAGGAAGTGAAGGAAGCTCTCACTATGCAAGAAACCACCTTGTCAAGGAGAGCAGAGGATAAAATAGCCCTCAGGAAGATCTGTGCCTGTGATACCAGACCAACATCTGCCTACTACTGCCCAAGGTATGGAAAGGACTGCCACTCTTGGATTGGACTGCACAGCCACAGAACACACTGCTCAAATCAGTCCAATAGAGGTGCAAACCCATGATCCTTTGGGATCAAAGAATGCTTACATTTACCTGACTGGAGCTCTGACATTCTACAATTTATAAAAGTAGGCAAGAAATGTGTTGAACAGATGGAAGGAGTACTTTGCGGGGCTGATGAATGAAGAGAATGAGAGAGAGAGGAGGCCGGATGATGTGGGGATAGTGAATCAGGAAGTGCAATGGATTAGCAAGGCGGAAGTAAGGATAGCTATGAAGATGATGAATAATGGAAAGGCTGTTGGTCCAGATGACATACCTGTGGAAGCTTGGAGGTGTTTAGGAGAAATGGCAGTGGAATTTTTAACCAGATTATTTAATTAAATCTTGGAAAGTGAGAGGATGCCTGAGGAGTGGAGAAAACGTGTTTTGGTACCGGTTTTTAAGAATAATGGTGATGTACAGAGCTGTAATAACTACAGAGGGATAAAACTGATCAGTCACAGCATGAAATTATGGGAAAGAGTAGTGGAAGCTAGGTTAAGAAGGGAGGTGATGATTAGTGATCAGC
Source organism: Protopterus annectens (assembly GCF_019279795.1). Classification (NCBI taxonomy): domain Eukaryota; kingdom Metazoa; phylum Chordata; order Ceratodontiformes; family Protopteridae; genus Protopterus; species Protopterus annectens. Next base: position 56,035,499 of record NC_056748.1, on the reverse strand, counting down.
AGTATGGTTTCATGCCAGAAAAGAGCACTACAGATGCGATGTTTGCTCTGAGAGTGTTGATGGAGAAGTACAAAGAAGGTCAGAAGGAGTTGCATTGTGTCTTTGTGGACTTAGAGAAAGCACATGACAGGGTGCCTAGAGAGGAGCTGTGGTATTGTATGAGGAAGTCAGGAGTGGCAGAGAAGTATGTAAGAGTGGTACAGGATATGTACAAGGGTAGTGTGACAGCGGTGAGATCTGTAGTGGGAGTGACAGATGCATTTAAGGTGGAGGTGAGATTACATCAAGGATCAGCTCTGAGCCATTTCTTATTTGCACTGGTGATGGACAGGTTGACAGATGAGATCAGACAGGAGTCCCCGTGGACAATGATGTTTGCAGATGACATTGTGATATGTAGTGAGAGTAGGGAACAGGTTGAGGAGACCCTGGATAGGTGGAGATATGCTCTAGGGAGGAGAGGAATAAAGGTCAGCCAGACGGAATATATATGTGTGAATGGAAGGGAGGATAGAAGAATGGTGAGGATGCAGGGAGTAGAGTAGGCAAAGGTGGATGAGTTTAAATACTTGGGATCAACAGTTCAGAGTAATGGTGAGTGTGGAAGAGAGGTGAAGAAGAGAGTACAGGGAGGGTGGAGTGGGTGGAGAAAAGTGTCAGGAGTGATTTGTGACAGACGGGTACCAGTAAGAGTGAAAGGGAAGGTCTAAAAGAGAGTAGTGAGACCAGCTATGTTATATGGGTTGGAGACAGTGGCATTGACAAAAAGGCAGGAGTCAGAGCTGGATGTGACAGAGTTAAAGATGTTAAAATTTGCACTGGGTGTGATGAGGGTGGACAGGATTAGGAATAAGTATATTAGAGGGTCAGCCCAGGTTAGATGGTTTGGAGACAGAGCCGGAGAGGTGAGATTGCATTGGTTTGGACATGTGCTGAGGAGGGATGCTGGGTATATCAGGAAAAGGATGGTAAGGATGAAGCTGCCAGGTAAGAGGAAAAGAGGAAGGCCTAAGATAAGGTTTATGGATGTGGTGAGAGAGGACATGCAGGTGGTTGGTGTGACAGAGCAAGATGCAGAGGACAGGAAGAAATGGAAACAGATGATCCGCTGTGGTGACCCCTAACCAGGAAAAGACAAAAGAAGAAGAAGGCAAGTAACACTAGCACCCCCCCTCCACACACACACGTCAGTCACCTTTTTCATTAGGAACATTCTTCAGCTCAGCTCCCCACTTCCTGAGTATTTTTTTGCATTTTGTTCTAGTAGGTAGCATTGGAGTGGCTCAGCAAACTCCAGCTCGTATAAATTTTGGGGTTTATCTTTGTGTTGCCACTTAACATTTTCATTCCTCAAGTCATAGACAAATCATCATTTGTAATAAGCAAACAGTGGCATTTGGAATTGGAACAAGTCTCCACTGAAGCAAATTCTGTACAATAATGTTCCTAACCTAGACGGTCTAAAACAGTCACATTACATATTTCAGGGGCCAGCTCTCCCTGCTACTTCTGTCAGACATATACATAGACTTTTTGCCGTTTCTTTTTCAATATCCTTAATCACTCTTATTGTGTTCCCTTAGTTTTAAAGGTTGCTAAATATGATATTTATATCAAGTATGTGGTCTTTGCTATTTCTTTTTACAAAAGTTGTTAGTAATATATTTTAGGTTTGAAATTGTAATGATGGCATAATATTAACTGATAATGCAGAAGCTTCACTGTACGGTTCCATTTTATTTTGATTCATTTTTATTCATTTAGTAACTAACACTACTAATAGGTGCCTCAATAGTCAGGCACACTGACACTCCACTCACTAAGCTGGACAAGGAGAAGGTTATTGTTAGCTGGCTGTCAGGAGCCAGAATCCGCCACATAACACAAGCACTCATGTCACTCCAGAACAAGTACAAATATGACTCTGTCATTGTTCATGTTGGTGTGAATGACCTGAGACGTACCTCTCTGGACTACATGAAAAGAGACTTGGAAGAGCTCTCTGATCATGTAGCCCAGGCGGGTATGACACTGACCTTGAGTAGCATCCTGCCCTCGCCAAGAATGATACCTCAGTATAAAGAAAAAATGATCAATTTCAACAATTGGCTAAGCTTCTGGTGTCATTCAAAGGGGATCCAGTGTCTGTCAGCCTGGGATGACATACTCAACAAGCCCCATTGCTTTGCAAGAGAAGGCTAGCACCTGTCACCCCTTGGCTTTTGAATACTGGCCAAGGCTCTTGCTGCCCCCATAGTGCCTTTTTTAGGCAAGGATCAAAATTCAAACCCACCTCCGTAAACAACACAAGTAAAAAAATGAGGGTTATGCTACTCAACGCCAGGAGTTTAAATCTCAAAATGCATGCACTCAAAGCACTCCTAAGTATGGAGAACGTCAACATCTGTGCAGTAACTGAAACCTGGTTCAAGGCTCCAGAGAGCACTCCAGCACTACTGGGCTACAACTCATACTGCACATTTCGGCCACAAAACATGGACCGAAACACAAAAGGAGGGGGTGTATCCATATTCATCAAGGATACCCACACCCCCAGGTTAGTGGTACAGCATAATACCTCTGAGATCATCCATGTGCAACTAACATTAGGCAAATCTGCAATGCAAATTGTGGCCTGCTACGGATCACTCTCCATGACCCAGGACCACCACTCTGGCTTTCTGGAGACACTGGAAAACATGAAGGTCCTACCGAACACCCTGATATTGGGCAATTAACTGGGAAAACTACTTCAGTACAAACTCCCAGGCTCAGCGCTTCCTAGAATTTATCAACTCAAATGTCCTGGATCAGCTGGTAAACTCCCCTACCAGAGGCCACAACATATTGGACCTGGTCATCACCAACATGGGCGACAGGTGTTCTATACCAGAGGTCAACCTATCACTGGTTAGATCAGACCATAAACTAATCACTCTGGATGTCCACACCCCACCACTACCCCCAACCAAGGAAACCACAGTGAAAAACTTTTCTAAAGCAAACTTCACCTTACTTAAGGCAGAGATGGTAAGTTTCACAACCCCCACACTAAAGGATAACACTGCCCAAGACACAGAATCCTTTACAACTGCACTCTATGAGCACCTACAAGGATGCATGGATCATGCCATACCTAGCAAAATCAAGACTCACTCCCCTAAGAGAAGGAAACCAGTCTGGTGGACCCCTGCCATAAACAGGTTATACAACAAAAGGAGGAAACTAGTTCAGTAAAAAAGCAAATCCCAAGAAGGAAAGACATCCCTGATCAGTATCAGTAAGAAACTGAAGTCCCTCATAAAATCATCCAAGGCTAACTTCGAAAGAAAAATAGCCAAGGATTTGAAGGATAACCACAAAACCTTCTTTAGCTATGTCAAGAATCTAAGTGGCAACTCGCAGATATGCTCTGAGCTAGTGCAAAATAGTACAAAATATACTGAACCTACTGATATTGCCAACATCCTGGCAGATAGATTCAGTGCAAACTTCACCTCCCTCTCACCTTCAAAAGGGCCCACAACAATACTGGAAAAGTGTAGTGTCCCGGGAATCACAGAAGCACAGGTGAAAACAGCCCTTTAAAAAGCCAAAAACACAGCATCAATGGGGCCAGATGGTATCCGAGGCTGTGTCTTGCACGAACTAACCCCCCCACCGAAACACGCTGTTCAACCTCAGCCTCTCCACAGGCTACGTGCCCATAGAATGGTGCACAGCAACAGTTATTCTGCTCCAAAAAGGAGGGGTCACAACTGACCCTGGTAACTATCGCCCCATAAGCCTGACTAGCCTGGTCTGCAAGGCTATGGAGCGCATCATCATGGAACTCATTAACAAAGACATTGGGAACCTCCAAACACTTGACACGACCCAGTTTGGCTTTGATAAGGACAGATCATGCCTACTAAACCTGGTTGACTTCTTTGAGACAGTCACCAAGGCCATAGATGAGGGAAAGGTGGTTCACACAGCCTACCTTGATCTCACCAAGGCATTCAACACCATTCCTCACTCAGGTATTATAGAAAAATTCACCAGCCTGAACATAAACCCCTACATCACAAGATGGGTTGCCAACTGGCTTACAGACAGAACTCACATGGTAAGAATAGCAGGCTCCAGGTCCGACTCTAAACCAGCCACAAGTGGTGTCCCGCAAGGCTCGGTTCTGGGACCCCTACTGTTCGGCATATATTTATCAGAAGTACAGGCAAACACAGGAGGACTATGGCTAATCAAGTTCGCTGATGACTGCAAACTGGGAGCCATAACTGACTCTCCAGCTGACACGGACATCCTCCAAAAGGACCTTACTGAGATGGACACCTGGTGTCAAAGTCATGGCCTCAAGCTAAATGCCAAAAAATGCATAGTCATCTCATTTGGGAAAAACAAAACACCCATGAATTACGACATAGGCGGCAGCCCCCTTAATACAGAAGAGGTAATAAGAGATCTGGGGACCCAGTTAGATAATAATCTCTCCTTTGACAATCATATTGCCAAAGTAGTTAGGAAATACTTCTATGTGGCCCACCTAATTACTAAGGGGTTCACATCTAGAAATAAAGAGGTTATAGTGCCCCTCTACTCGTCACTCATCAGACCCATCATAGAGTACAATGCGCCATTTGGGATGTACCTCATAAGACCCTTCCAACAGCTGGAAAGACCACAAAAGCACCTCACCAAGAGGATTACTGGCCTCAAACATATCTCCTATGCAGCCCGACTGAAAAAACTACAGCTGTACTCAGTGGCATATCGCTTACTCAGAGGTGATCTCTGCCTGACTTACAAAGCCATGTCCAACTCAGAATTGATGGACATGCTCCACCTAAAGAAATCCAAGTCACTGCAAGCCACACACTCTAGTGAGCTAAACCTCGCCACAACAATAAATAAAACATGCTGGAGGGATAGATTCCTGTCACAGAGACTCCCCATGCTTTGGAAGAAAATTTCTAACTACATTAGGCAGAGTCCTTCACTAACACTCTTCAAGAGAAGCCTTGACGAGTGGATGGGTAACAGAAAATACACCCCTGGGATCACTTCATTGGCTCTTCTTGACAGAGGCTCAGTTAATTAATCAATGGGATGGCGAAAGCCAACACACTCTGGCTAGGCTTATAAATGCCCTTTGGCAGATAGCCTAGTACCTACCTATGAACCTATGAACCTAAAGAAGTTTATTTGTTAAATATGATTTGTGCTAGGAGCAACTTGGTGACATTGTCTGGTAATTTTGCATCTTAAAATCACAAAAGTATGCAATCAGAAATCCAGTGAATTAAATCCAGTATCTCAGAAGCTCAGCCTTCCATGCTATAGGGCCTCACACATCCAGTGCCCTTCTAACATACTATAGGGCCTCAAACACACAATGCCGCACTAACATGCTATGGGGTCTCACACATATAGTGCCCCTCTAACATGCTATAGGGCCTCACACATACAATGCCCCTCTAACATGCTATAGGGCCCCACATATAGAACGCTCTTCTAACATGCCATAGGGCTTCACACATGCAGTGCCCTTCTAACATGACATTGGGCCTCAGAGATACACTGCCCCTCTAACATGTTTTAGGGCCTTGCATATACAACGCTGCTTTAACATGTTATAGGTCCTCACACATACAATGCCCTCTAACATGCTATAGGACCTCACACATACAATGTCCCACTAACATGCTATAGGGTGTCACACATACAATGCCCACTAACATGCTATAGGACTTCACACATACAGTGTCCTACTAACATGCTATAGGGTTTCATACATATAATGACCACTAACATGCTATAGGACCTCACACATACAATGTCCCACTAACATGCTATATGGTTTCACACATACAATGACCACTATCATTGCTATAGGACTTCACACATACAATGTTTCACTTACATGCTATAGGGTTTCATACATATACTGACCACTAACATGGTATAGGACCTCACACATACAATGTCCCACTAACATTCTATAGGGTGTTACATGTATAATGACCACTAACTTGCTATAGAACCTCACACATATGATGCCATCTAACACCTTTTATAGTTGTGTACATTTGCAGCTCCTTATACTGCCCAGCATCTCCTCTCCCACCCCCTGCAAACCCTAAAATAATTAGCCTTTTTGGGAAGGGAATAAACATGATAGAGGAACCATTAGTCCTTTCCAAGTGAGGTGTTGAAGCAACAATTTTCAGGTTTCTGTTTCTTTTCCTTTTTTCTTTGTTAGGAATTCCTTGATTTGTTAACTAGTTTCCATGGTTATGGTAGCATGCTAACATCTGGTCATTCTAAACTAGCATTATGCTTGGGTAGTTACACTTTGGTAGACATGGTTCGGGGTGGGAGGGGTAGTAGAATGAATTTGTAGCAGAGTAGATATTCCAGCAACACTGTTTAATTTGGGGTGTTTACTTAGTGACGCACTTTTGTTGAGTATTTAAATCTGCTATGTTCATGCATTGCAGGTGCAAGACTTTTTATTTACTTATTTATTTGTTAATATAAAGATCATTAAGCAAATTCTGGACACATTAAGGAATTTGTGTGCCAATTTATCTATGTAAAAATTTAGAAGTTAGAGGTCTTGGTCAGTGTGGCCAAATGTATAACTTTGCTGAGAGAAAGCATCTGTGGAGGATGTTATTTACTTGTTCAAAGATATTTTAATATTTTGGAAGAACCTGAACATCTGCTTAGGGAGGAGCAATACTGGAAAATGGGGAGGTATCAACCATAACATTAACAATAACATCAATATTTCAATATTAACATCAATTAAGTGCTGGTTTATAACAACATTCATGAAGATAGCCAATGGAATGTAATTTCTATGCCGTAGAACAGAAAACATGGCTCTAGATACATTTGTTTTTGACATATAAGAGGTGACTACAATTAAAAGAGCTTGCTATGGAAATTGATAAAGATAGAGAGTGAGAGATAAAGAGAGAGACAGACCAGAAATATATGTAAAATATGATATATATCATGTGAGCGAACATGCAAAGACACTATTATTTAAGATAGATGCAGAAATACTTTTAGGTTAATTTGACTAAACAGAAACAAAATGTATGCATGCAAATAAAACTGACTGCATAGAAGGAGATTTTTGAGAAGAGAGGTTAACAAATATTTGCAAAAACAGTTAAAATGGTCATGTGAGTCAAAAGAAAGTTCACAATGGATAGAGCATGTATGCATCTCTGTGTGTATGTGTGCATGTGTGTGTGGCCTTCTGTAGAAGGAACCCACAAAAAATTGTAATCATGTATAAAAGGCTTCAGTCCCTAGGAAACAGGAGAGCTTGACTGACAAAGGAACAAACAAACAAACAAACAAACAAAGGGTGAGCAAGGCAAAGCTTTGATCTTTGATACATATTTGACATTGGTTCAGATTGTCTGCTAATTCCAAGATTTCAGCACCTTGGAAAATTCTCCTTACTGAGGTACAGTGAACTGTTAGAATATACAAGTAGTATGTGTTAGTGTGAGTGTGTGTCTGTGGTGGGGTGGGGTGCAACCCCAAGTAGCTCTCCATTCTTGGGAATTTACACTGAAAGTTGAAATACCTTTGCCCTCCAAGTCTGTATTTCCTCAGTTTATATTTAATGATGTATTGATAACCTAAAAAGCCATTTATACATGTAGATATTGTAAATCACAAAAGTCTGTATATATGCATGTGTATGTACGTGTGTGCTTGCTAGTGTACGTGTGTGTGTGCGTGTGTGTGTGTGTGTGTGTGGGGGTGAGTGTGCATGTGTGTACTACACGAGCAATGTTCACATATGGAGTGTTTTGTCTGCCTCTTCTTACAGTGATTTGTGTGTATCCACACATTTAAGTTAGCTGCAAGGAGATAACTTTAGGCAAAAACATTTTAAATCTAATTGTCAACACATCAAGATAAAGGAGCTATTTGTCACATGTAGTCTAAGCAGAGGGTCAGTAACCTAAGGTATTTTATTGAGAGGCTGTTTTAACTTGTGTTTTATAAAGTGCTCTGGTTAAAAACAAAATGGCATGTATTAAATAAACACACACTATAAAGTTAAATGCTAGGTCTAGAATTGTATTCAGTTCCTTGCCTATGTTGTACACATCATTCCCATTTCCTAATGTATTTGGTTCCCTTGGTAGTCGTTATTTTTGCCAGTCGTTACCATGTTGTACACATCATTCCCATTTCCTAATGCATTTGGTTCCCTTGGTAGTCGTTATTTTTGCCAGTCGTTACCATGTTGTACACGTTATTCCCATTTCCTAATGTATTTGGTTCCCTTGGTAGTCGTTATTTTTGCCAGTCATTACCATGTTGTACACATCATTCCCATTTCCTAATGCATTTGGTTCCCTTGGTAGTCGTTATTTTTGCCAGTTGTTACCATGTTGTACACATCATTCCCATTTCCTAATGCATTTGGTTCCCTTGGTAGTCGTTATTTTTGCCAGTTGTTACCATGTTGTACACATCATTCCCATTTCCTAATGCATTTGGTTCCCTTGGTAGTCATTATTTTGCCAGTCGTTACCATGTTGTACACATTATTCCCATTTCCTAATGCATTTGGTTCCCTTGGTAGTCGTTATTTTTGCCAGTCGTTACCATGTTGTACACATCATTCCCATTTCCTAATGCATTTGGTTCCCTTGGTAGTCGTTATTTTTGCCAGTCGTTACCATACTATTTTTGTTGGAAAGCATTTTTTCATATAGATCATACAGTGATGGGGGCACCAGGTGGCAAGGGGGTACTCTGGGACCCTTTTGCCTAGGGCACCAGTTGACCAAAGGTTGGCCCTAGTAACAGTTGATGTGACACTCTGACCCCCTCTACATAGTGGGAAGAAGGGGGGTAGATACTGATGGCAGTTTTCCTATTCTGCTAAGTGACTGTGTTTTCTCTATTGTAAGGGAAGGTTTTATTTAGATCAGTAATATTTTATGCTATTGTAAATGTAGATATATGGTGCTCTACTACTTTGTCTGCAAACACACATAATTTATTCGTATTAGGCATTCTGATTTCAGCCAGCTGTCTCGGATTTTGCAGAGGTTTTGTAGCTCATTATCTTCCCTGGAGGCTGAGAGGCACACTTCTCATTTTACTCCAATCTCACAACCTGACATACATCATTCCATGCGATTGGTGACACTGTCATAGCTGATACACTCCAGCAGTGACATCACACAGCTGATACAATGTAGCACTGACATCACGTAACTGCTACAAAGTAGAACTGCCATGCATAGCTGTTAAACTCTCAGCTCAAGAAATCTGGACAAAGCTAAAAATAGTTGGGAACAAATACACAAAAATTAGGGACAAATTTTAAACATAGCTCTTATAAATTTACAAAACAATTAGACTAATAGGATTTGCATTAGTATGCAGTTTATGGAGGATGTAAACTCTGAAAATCAAATGTATGTCATTATTTGGAGACTTCAGTCATCAAGGATTTACCACTAAAACATATTTTATGAGGAATGGTCCAAAAGTATGAGGCAAAAATCTGGACATTTTACAAAAATGTGGACAGCTGATAGGCATGCTGACATCACATGTATTTACTTAAAGATACATGCATCTTTAAATACTGGCACATTTTGACATGCTCTCTTTTAACTGCATGGAGTAATCCTATTGGCTACTGTTATCTTATATGTCAGATTTCAGTTTATTAGGAAATGTAGCATAGTCTGTTAGTCATTGTCACTCCACAGTTGACATTATTAACCCTGTAGAAACCTCAAGACAAGGAGTTTCAGGAATGTGTAGTAAGAATACCTAGATACGTTTATCATTGTCATAATTTGAACATGCCTCAACTGGATATGAACCCTGGCTGAGTTGGTGAATTACTTCATCCTGACAGTTATGGGGATTATAGGAAGTGTGACTTTTTTAAAGGCTTTTACAGTTAAAAATGTCTCTCAGCTATGAAAGACAGACTCCTAGAAAACACTCATACTTGAAAGAGTAAAGGTTGAACTAAATATATAAAGAACAGAGCTCCAGATTCTCTAGAACATTCTAGAATGCTCAGAACAAAATCTAAAATGTCCTTCAAGGACCATGAAAATGATAATTTAATTATAATACTCTTCAAACATAATCAACTAAAGTTTTTTTATTGTTGTATTCTTTTATACATCCTGAAAATAACTATAATCCTTCCCCTGTCCTAGGGCAGAAAAAGATTATAATCAAATATAAATATAACACATATAATGTGATAAAGAAACTGCATTAATGCTAAAAGATCATCTTGAAGAGGCAAATATCCCCAAATACACCCCAATGTTTCCCGTGGTTCTTGTTTTGTTTGGAGCCAGAAATCTGGTTTCAGCTAAAGAAAGTTAGTATTTTGTTTGTAAGAAAACTCTAGAAAACCAAAGGTCAAAGTTCAAAGATTAGTGAAGAATGATTGCTTAGCTCTTACATTGGTAAAGCAGGCAGCACAGTCTCTGGCCATTTTCCTTACCACTACGATCAAAAGGAGCATTAAAAATGGAAACGTTTTTGGCCTAGGGCAGGAAACAAGCATTAACCTTCTTGATAAAGGGGGTGGAGATGAGGATAAAACAGCCATGTTAAAACAATTGGAAATTTGCTATTTTTAATACAACAGCTGAAATTCTGGAAAGAAAAACACATCATCAAAATGTTATCCACATACATTAGCATTACACTCCAACAGGTTCACAGCATAACTTCTACAAAGGCTTCTCAAGTGACAGTGCACTACTGATGGATTATAAACTTGTTTCCCAAGAATTTGATAAAGGAAGAGTTAAGTTAGGTGTTTTCTTCAACTTATCCCAGGCCTTTGGCACTATTATCCATACCAGTATCTTAAACAGATTCGCTGACCTTGGTATCGGCAACAGCATTTTCAGCTGGTTCTAGAGCTATGTCCCACACAGGAAACTCCTTCTTAGGTGGACTCAGGAACTATCCACTGAGTCCATAAGCAACAAAGGAGCTCCACAGGGCTCAATATTGAAACCCCCTATTCTTTAGTATTTATGGAAATTGTCTTCCTGAGTACTTTGGTAACTTTTGGTTGATAAAGTGTGCAGATGCGATCATATGCTTTTTTTCAACAAGCACAACCTAGCTGATAAACAGTTACAAGCATGGGTTTTTCCAGCAAAATGGCTTAGCAGTTCTTACCTCATTCTTAGCACAAGCAAAAATTTATTTTATTTATTATTTTATTTTACATTTGTTGACCGGGCTAGTCTAGCTGGATACATGTCCTTTTTCAGAAGAGGCCCGGGGAGATAAGCTCCAAGACATGGTCTAAATACAATAGTACAAGTTCAAACAACACAGAAAAAATATCAATATACTAATAAAAATAGCAACTTTTAAAAAGGAAATAAAAATCATCAACAATGGTATTAAGTAATTAACGGTACAGAGTTTGTAACAAGATATATTATTGAGGACAAAAATCATTAAACAGTGAAATTTCAGGTATGGAGACATGTCAGGTTAGGTCATAGGTAAACAAAGGAAGTTAGGTGAGTAGTAATGTAGCAAAGGAGTTACTTAAGAAGAGTAAGTAAAAAGAGGATATAAAAAAAAAATATGACTCCATGTTGTTCTATAGTAGTCAGTGCAAACATATGTGTTCACCTGAACTCTAAAATCAATGCTACTTGGCTGACAGTATTCCTCTCGCTAACAAAATAAATTCACTAGGAGTAATTACTGATACTACACGCTGCTTTGATGGCTGGACAAATTACTGTAACAGTAAAAAAATGCAGTCGACTGTTTTGCAGGGTCTATTGTTAGACATTAACTTCCTCAGGCATCAAAAGCTAAGCTCTTTACATTTCTATTAAAACTGTACATTAATTTATGGTTGCATTATTTATACAGGTCTATTATTCAGTCTTTTGATTATGTTAGAACAAATTTACCACAAAGCTGTCAAGCTCATACTTGGCTCAACATGCAGGACACAACAATATGACCTCCTGCCACATCTTAGGTCATCATGTTTTATATACAAACTTGTTTATTTTAGGTCATCATGTTTTACATACAAACTTGTTTATTTTAGGTTGTCATGTTTTACATACAACCTTGTTTATTTTAGGTGGTCATGTTTTACATACAAACTTGCTTATTATAATTAAACATTGCCCAGACCTCACACTTCCTTCACTCTAAAGTTTCCATCCTGTCTGTAGCACGTCAAAGAAGTGTTCCATCCCCTCCTTCATTAAATCGTGTGGCAGAGAATAATCTTCTCATCAAAATAAATGGAGTTTAAAGCCATATGAAGATGTCCTATTAAGAGATTTTGTGGGCCCAGCTTGAAACTATTTGCAGTTGTAAGTATACTAGCAATATTTGCAACTTTGCAAATCTGTATATGATCACTACATAGATCTAGTCAAAAGCTTTGGTGAAACAGGATGTATAATTTCAGCTCTTTCCTGTCATTATTATCTCTATAAGCTTATGATTATGCTTTGCATAATCCTTCGATCAGTTGCTAACTTTCAAAATTGTCAGGTATATAAACTAGTCTGTGTATGTTATAATATTTCATATGCTGGCCGTGATACAGGCCCATAATTTATAAGTATCTTAAGCTTTGTTTATTAATTTTTTACTTCTTTGTACTAGTATTGTCTGGAGTTTTTCTTTCTAAAGGTCAATGGAAAATAAGACATAACCTAGCTGGACATTCAGGCTCACAAAACATAAACCAATAAATAGGAATCGGGCTTCCAGTCAAAACGCTAGAGGGTTGACATTGGTTTATTTGATCACATTTGGTCGACAAATGCAGATGGTCAACAAGTGAGCTAGCTCGACAATCCCCAATCAGGGAGTACGCCCCTCCCTGGGGAGTATGCAATCTCAGAAACTGTATATATATATATATATATATATATATATATATATATATATATATATATATATATATATACACATATGGATCTACTTTAGAAATTCGACACTTCAGAAGACTGACACTCAGAACGACGAGTCCAGAACAACGACAGCTTACATAAATGAAACATCACATAACCGATGTTTCAGAACGACAACGTCCTGTGTACACATTGCAATCATTGTAAAAAAGTTTTAAAAATAAGACGCAAACACGCCATTATGAAGTATAAATAAAGCAGCTAAGCATACTACCGCTGTGCTATGCACCATTTCAGTTAGACTAGCTGTACACATGGAAGCTCCAGGAGTAGTTGGTAGTGCATATAGCACTATTATGTCCCAGAAAGTGAAAGAGTTACTGGTAGAAGATAATTACATCTACTGCCTAGAAAGATGCAGGGAAAATAGAAGGTACTGGGGTTGTAGGTATAAAATCACTGAAGATTGCAGATGCAGGGTGACAACCTTATTAATGCCTACTGGTGATATTCTACAGAAATCAGTACCTCACAATCATACAGCTGAGCCAGGAGAAGTGGAGAGATACATGGTGTGCCATGAGGTGAAAACACGAGCACAGTTTAGTCGGGATACTCCATGTCTAATTCTTGAGGATGCTGTAGATTCCATGTCCCTAGACACAGTTTGCTATGTTTCCCATAGAAAAGCTCTGCTGCAACAGGTTGGGTGTGTTCGCCGTAAACATATTCCGTATCATGGAGGCAAGGAACTGACCATAGACAGCATTGATTTCACCAAATTCCCATTAAAGGATGGCTCATTTGTCAATAAGGAAATGTCTGATAGCAGTACAGATACTAAAGTGATAGTATTTAGTACAGTTAACAATCTACGGGACTTGAGCTGTGCCACTATCTGGATGATGGATGGTACATTCTTTGGTAAAGGTGTAAACATTAGTCAGCTGTACTCAATTCACGGTTTCGTGAAATATGGCAGCCACAATAAGTCCATTCCTTTACTGTATGCATTCCTATCCAATAAGTCTTTAAAATGCTACAATTATTTGTGGCACTGTGTGTTTCATCTCTTGTCAGAACAAAACCTAGAAGTGGCTATGCGATTCATTTTATGTAATTTTGAAATAGCGGCTGTTAAGAGTATACGAGCAAATATCCCTAATGCTAAATCTAAGGGCTGTCTCTTCCACTTCTCCCAGAATGTTTGGTGGAAAATACAAGGGTTAGGTTTGACCCATCAGTATAATACATCACAGGCATTTCAACTGGCAGTTAAGAGCCTAGTAACTCTCTCATTTTTGAAAGAGGATGAGGTGGAGTCAACATTTGATGCATTGAAAGAGGATTTTCCACAGGAAGGGCTAGATGTCTTGAAATACTTTTCAGATTGGTATGTTCATGGCAGGGCGTGGAAATGTAATACAAAGACTTCCTCTAAACTATGTTTCCCACCATTGTTTCCTATTACATTCTGGAACATTAGCGAGCTAAATGAATTGTCCTTACCACGCACTCAGAACACAGTTGAGGCATGGCATAGGAGACTAAAGTGTCTCGTTAGGGAAAGAGGTACCAATTTGTATTTAATACTATTCAGTCTTACTCGCGAGCAAAACAGAGTAAATGAGCTACGGGTCAGGTATTCCACTGGTTATGTCCCTTCCCCTAACAAGAGGAAACTCATAGAGTGGCATAACACATTTCAGACTGTGTTAACTAACAGAGATGATTATACGGCTGTGGAATTTGTGAAAGCCATGGCTAGACTTCTTAAAGTGTAGAGTCATTCCTTATGTTAAGCAATTACAAAACGTTCCCACAAGAATCCCTACAATCCCTGTTTAACACTATATGTACACTTTACACTGACTTTTCCCCTGTCTATTGTCGTTGTTCTGAAAAGTCGGTTATGTGATGTTTTGTTTATGTAAGCTGTCGTTGTTCTGGTCTCGTCTTTCTGAGTGTCGATCTTCTGAAGTGTCAAATTTATAAAGTAGATCTATATATATATATATATATATATATATATATATATATATATATATATATATATAATTAGCAGGGGCATCCTCCCACATGGATGGTACAGGGGGGCTTGTTCTTCTGCAAAAACTATGTTATTTGTTTTGGGATTTTTTTTGTTTGATATTTGCATGTGCTGAGGGTCTTTCTTGGGACATGCATGGTAATGTGTCGACATTTGCATTGCCGACCTTTAATGGTCGACATTCTTGCCATTGACCTTGTTGATTTGTAAGCATACCCAAATACATTCATGCATACATAAATAAATGTAGACATACATAAATACATAAAATGCAAATGAATAAATACATAATAAAGAAAGTGAATACATTTGCTTGAGTGTGTGTGTGTGTGTGTGTGTGTGTGTGTGTGTGTGTGTGTGTGTGTGTGTGTGTGTGTGTGTGTGTGTGTGTGTGTGTGTGTGTGTGTGTGTGTGTGTGTGTATGTGTGTATGCAAATATATTTTTGCAGCAATTTATTATCTGTTGTTGACTGCGTGTCATACAAGGATGAAATCTCAACTATGACTATGATGACTCAGGTTCGATTACCAGAATGGACTGTGAAGGACCTCAGCTGACCAATGAGATCAGTATGAATGGTCAGTGTCAGTTTTCACATAGTGGGGTTGCTATGCTGGGAGGAGGGAGGTAGTCCATCCCACAGTGATACCAATCATCCCAGTGAAGAGAGAGTACAGTGACCAGTGATGGGCCTGGGAGCTTCACTCGGCTCTGTCAAATGTGATAAGTACTAGCCTTCTGGAGGATATGTTGGGTGGCATGCACATGCCCATGGAGGGAAGAAAAGGCACATGCCAGCTGACTTGGGGTGTGGAAGCCTTCATCAGTAATCCCTGATGGACGTCTGAAAGACCATCTGCCATTATCATCCCAATATGGAATGAATGGTCCAACTGATAACATGATGAATGGTTCAACTGATCACATGAGGACTGATGGATGACAGCAAGGTAAAAATACATTAAAACTTATTATATTCAGTTGTTTACACAGATGACAGTGTGATCAGATGAGGACTGATGGAAGACAGACAGTAAGGACAAAATACATTAAAACGTATTATATTCAGTTGTTTACACAGATGATAGTGTAAGAATTCTTTTGCTATGCCAAACAGCAGTTGATCCCAACATCGCACAGCTTATGTGCGACACTGTCCATGCGATACTTTGTCATTTTTCCAGCATGAGATGAGCCATTGGTCCGCTGACCTTTACTACAGACTTTATTGCATAATGCATAACCACTGCATATCAAAATGCTTCACAACATGCATCAGCATAGTTTGTATTCCTTACCCCTACATGTCATCACAGCAAACTGCTCTTCTTGATCACATTTCTATTTTTCATTTTAAGCATGTCTCTCTTTGTTTGTGAAATGAACTCTTTTTTTCTTCTTTGCAGGAATTCTTTGACAAACATAACACAAATGTGGTGTATCTAAAAAGTATACAAGTAATCTCCACAATACTAACTAATTGTACAATTATGTATATTTTTATAGATAATTTTTAGGGTTGTTGTACACAGACCTAAAGAAGTCTAGAAGGAGAAAAGCGATCTTTGTTAACAATAGGTTATGAAAATAGAATATGATTTTGACAATTGATTTTTTTACATGCAAAGTGTATATGTATATATTAATATATATTTTTTGATTGCCAAATGGACTAAGGTTGATATATTTCCAGCCATGTAGTATATTGTCTTGGATAAAATCACAGAGTTAATAATCTATTTAATAATCTGGTTAAATAAGCGGTACCACATCATTATAAATTGTATTTGAAGTACATAAGGGTTATATTATTATGACAGCTACTAAGTAGGGCAGGACCAGCTTGAATGTCACACTGATGTGGGGAAGGGATGTGAATTTAACATGTGTACCAATAACACTTTGTTTTACAGCACAATAAACCACTCCCTTGCCTAATAAAAAGTATATATATAGAAAGCTTGTGAGAAAACTATTACTCTATTTTTGTTTTACTTGGATCGCTTGTCTATGTACTTAATAAAGGATTTTCAACTGGAAATAGACTGCCTGCCTTGCTTGGATTACTTTTGAATACTTAGTAATCCTGTACAATTATATATTTTTTATTATTTTTTTTAACGTCAATACAAGTTTAAGTTCGCTACTTCTACTACTTTTGTCTGATCTGATTAACATACAGTGATTAACTAGAGATATATGGACTGAAAATCTTCCACATAGAGAAGTTTCTTACACTGTTTTGTATATAAAAAGTATCGCACACTCTGATATTAGCTTACCTTGTCTTTGAGTGCTCTTTCAATATATGCCTGAAAATCACCATCGTCCTGAAGGCTAATGTCATTTACAGCTACTATCAGGTCATCTACACGAAGCTCATAACTGGAGTATCTTCGATCCTTTACACTGAAGGGAATGTAATACATTCTTGTTTACAAGCAAGTCTTTACTTGAGAATCATATTATATTCATTTATTCCACATTTGTTGACAAAGGCCCCTTTTCAGTAAAGGTATGCAGAGAAAAGCTCCAATACATGCAGTGCAAACAAAATATTTTAAGTTATTATATCAACTATGTCAGGCAGAATACAAATAAAATAAATTTTACAATGTCAAAATAGATAAAATAGTAACTATACATTAAGTAGTAAGGCTTCTTATACTAATTATATTCTGTACAAATGCTGTTAAATAACTATGCATGCAGTAGGATCATACCTCTCAACCTCTTAGTGCAGGAAATCTGGACAAAACCTGACAGAATGGAGGAAGAAAGGCTCAACCATAGGGATAGATTTTAAATACTGCTCTTATAAACTTAAAAAAATGACTAGAATAACAGCATGTGTCTTAGCACGCATTGTTCTAAAGGATGTGAAATCTGAAACACAAATGTTTATCATTATTTAGTGACTTCAGTCCTCAGATCTCCCCAGTTATTTGCCAGAAAATCACACATTTTATGAGTAACAGATCAAAAATATGAGGCAAAAATCTATCTGCACATTCTGTGAAAATCTGTGCATTGGAAAGGTATGACCAGGACAAATGCCACAATGCAGAGTACTGAGTTATTTAAAAAGGGTGGAAAACAGAATGTTGAATTAATTATGAGATATAAATGAAATAAGTGGTAAAAGAGTCAAGACAGTCATAGGTCGAAGGTCAGGTGGGTGAAAAGAGAGTGATGGTAACAAAGTACAGGAGAGAGGAGGTACAGTACAGATGGAGGAGGTACAGTACAGGAGAGAGGAGGTGCAGTACAGGAGGGAGGAGGTACAGTACAGGAGAGAGGAGGTACAGTACAGGAGAGAGGAGGTACAGTACAGGAGGGAGGAGGTACAGTACAGGAGAGATGAGGTACAGTACAGTAGAAGAGGAGGAAGAAAGGCAATATGTTGTACTTATCCCAGACAGGTACAGGTACAGAACAAGGATGTTTACAGATGTTTTCTGACGTGTTTTGAGATGTATTTTAAATATGACATGAGGAGGCCTTTTGGAACTGGTATGAAAAACACATTATTACTGCTCCCCATTTTCACAGCACAGTCCAGACCATGGACAGGCACCTCATGTTTAGAACATTCTTCTGATGTTACTGCCTTATCTTATCCATTCTGCACTCAAGGAAACTTTCACTTTGGAGGAATAACTTTGTATTATCAAAAATAAGGCATGTGTTCTGCAATGTCACTTACAAAGACATTAAGAAAGACCATTGTCCACAGGCCCTCGCTTTCTTCACTCCAAAGCCCCCCCAGCACTTCATGGAGTGGCTCATTCCATCCTCCATTAAACTGTGACACCTACGGTTCCCCTCCAATTAAAATCTTTTCACTTGTGTGGAATTAATTTACAATGTGCTCAGGACTAAGGTGATGGAACACTACCGAGGTTAACAATCTGCTTAGTAAGGACAGACTGCATTATAGCTCTAAGAAAAGCATTCAGAGTATTTATGCAAACATTAAATTAATATCAACTATTATTTATAATTAAACTAATATTAATTAACCTTTGGCAGAAACATAGAAACAATACAAGGCAAGTGACCACAGGAACCATAAAATGACTAGCCATAAAAACCTTTATATACATCCACTTAAAAGCTGTCAAATCAAGCAGGGCCATATATGATAACCCTAGTGTGAGTTGCTTTTACCCATCTAATTGTCAAGACTTGCTTTAAAGGCAGACAACGTAATACTTTGTTTAACCTGTATCAGTAGTTTATTCCATAGAACAGGAATACATCGATTTAGGAACATATCCCTCCAGGGAGTCTTGCTTATTTGTTTGTGCAAATACAGGTCCCTAGTTGGGTTTTTATAGAGCCACTGGTTTTGCAAAGAAACAGAAGGTCAAATAAGACTGGATTTTTCATATGTCAAAAAGTGAGACAGACATTTTTTTTTTTTTAATTGGGAAATGAATTGGCAAATATTGTTTCAGGCTGATGCATTTCCTGGTTTAAATGAATGTATTTCCAAACAAAGTAGTTTAAAGAAGAAATGCTGCAGTATATCCTGAAAATGTTTAACAAAGTAATTATCATTTTAAATATTTAAATTTTGTTGACTTAATTTTAGGTAGTTTTTGGTATTAGATTGTGATTGCTGGAGTCTGTTCATGTAGACATCATTTTAAAACTTTGCTGTAATTGAGGATATTTATTCTGATGAAGTCTGAAAAACTGAAAGATGAAAGTCTATCAAAATGTGCAAGCTTTTTAAGTAATTATCAATGAAGGAGTCCATAGGCCCCTGATTATAAAGAGAGTTAAGTTACTCTATCAGAATAGTTAAAGGACTTAAGGTCTTATTTTTTTATTTTATTTTTTATTAAAAGTCACTGGGGGCCTTTCCAGTTGAGAGATAGAATTGAATTTGTACTAAGCAAAGGGGGTATTATATATCTGATGATGGGCCTGATAAGATAAAAGTACAGAGGTAAGATGACTTCTTTGGATCTTGAAGATATTCCCTTGGAATGTAACTGGACAAATAGAAGGACTTCCTGAATATGGTTGAGACATGATGACTGAATGAGAGTGGCAGTTGTCCACATAAGTATCCAAGTCATTTATTTAAAAAAACAAGGGTAGACTTCACAAGTATAATTTATTGTACTGAGCACTTTTGTCTTCCAGCTTAAAAGACTTCATCAGAATATATAACCACAATTGTGGCAAAGTTTAAAATGATAGGTACATAAATGCACAATCAGATTCCACTAATCACAATCTAATATGAAAGCTACCTAAAATTAAGAAAAACACTTCTTAGGTATTTACAATCATAAATCTTTAAAATTCTTTGATTAAAATACATTCATTTAAACCATAAATTGCATTGGCCTTCAGCAGTATTTCCCAATAAAAAGCATGATTGCACCATTCATCCCCTCTATCAAAATGTGTAACATTTTCAAATATAAAAAAATGCAAAGAAAAATGTGTTTAATTACTCAACAACTTCTAGATTGTTTTGATAAAGCATTAATTTCATCTCCCTTGGAAATGACACAACAATACTGGTAAATTATTTTCCTTAAAGCACTTTCCATTTTCTGTATGTAAAAACTATAACACATTGTGCATATGGAAGTGTGTGTATATATATATATATATATATATATATATATATATATATATATATATATATATATATAAAATACCTGTTATGCTGCATAAATAATATGTCCCTGGAGAGTGACAGAGGAGCATACATTTATAAATTTACATTGGTTGCACATATTGAATTTGGCCGTGCCTCTTTTCTTATTTTATTGTTGTCATTGTCATGCACGTTATAACCTTGAAACTCTAACTTTCCTCTTATATCCACCCCTTTCTATATGTGAACTTAGACCTATCGTCATACAAATTACCATATCTACCCGAATGTAAAAAGGACCAATGATTCTTCACAGCATGCCTAATTGTGCTATTGTTTACAGAAAAATCCAAACCATACTAATCATAAAATGATTATTTAGATAATCATTTTCTAATTGTTGAATATAGGGTTTAAATAAAATAGCAGCAAACTGGTCTTTCAGTTTACTAATGACTTCATCAATATATTCAATAATCAATTTAGTTGAATATTATTTACCTGTGAACATTTGTATCAAATGTTTAACCTTGTTATAAAAAAAGAATCATCGGAAATGAATCATGAAAGTCTAATTAATTGATCTCCAGGATGCTCTTCCTCATCCTACATGGATGGTTATTATGAAAGTGCACATAATTATTAGCAAAAGTATACTACATATAAATTATCAATTCAAAGCAACCTTTATGATTATTTTACTTATAGTAACATCAAGAAAATTGATGGAAAATCAGAGTAATGAAAAAATCAACTTTAAAAAAAACAGTGCAAGCATTCAAATAACCCAAAAAAATGTTTCTTAGTTATCTGACCAAATGATAAAACTGTCATCAATAAACTTAATATGCCAATGAATATGTTCAAAAAATGGACCATTGACAACATGACTTTTTCCCAATAGGAGAATACCAAGTTTAAAAAAATGAGGGCAGAAGGTGTTCCCATAGCCACCCCAGACTCTTGTGTGAAAACTTCACCCTCAAAAAGAAAGAACTTCTTCTGTGGAACAATTTCCATAAAAAAATATAAAAACAAAATCAAATCTGTTTCATTATGTGAAATAAATTCTGACTTCAAAAGTATATGACTAAAGCATATCATTTAAGTCTCATGGAGAATAACTAAATAAACCTTGGATATCAGCAGAGTCTTAAAAAAAATTCACTTTTATATTCAATTTACCTGAGGACATTTAAAAATACCAAGAATCTTTAAGAATATTAGCAAATAAATATACTATTCCTTTTAACTTCTTATCAACATAACAAAGAAAATGACTCAGTTTTGTCCCACCGGCTGAGACAATAGGTGTCAGAGGTGGAGCAACTAAATTTTATGTATCTCATGTATATTAAATATAATCAGTATAATAGGGCATTTCACAAATGAGAGTTCAAACAGTTCAATATCTATACCATTTTCATAATAAATCCTGTAACCATAAATCAATAATTGTATAAGCATGAGCCATTTTTTCTTAGAAGATAGACTATATAAGTCATTACTGTGTAATTAAGACAGCTTCTTACTGACATAATCAATGGTACTCATAAAAATTCCACCCTGTCTCTTATCTGTTTTCATTACCTAAATAGCTTTATCACATACTAAAATATCAGGTGAATGACATTTTAGGGTGTGAGGTTGGCATATTGGTTAAGGCATTTACCTTACAAACACAAGGTGCAGGGTTTGAGTCTCGCATGGGGTAATTGGCTAGGCTTAAAATGGTCCAAAAGGGAGATCACTACTAAATCTCAAATTACGGAATCTTGAGACTGAATCCTGAAGACCAGAATCTCGAGATTCCATAATATCGAAAATAAAAAAACAATTTTTTTCAAACATATGCAGGGGGGCAAGCCCCCCTGCACCCCCCACACCATAGTGGAGTGAATGGCAAAATAGTGCCGTGCAGAGCGAAATGGAAATTTTGCCATTCACTCCACTGTAGTGTGATCTCAGAGTTGGTATATTTAAGTAGAGGGGGTGTGGGGTGCAGGGGGGCTTGCCTCCTACATATACCTTTCTAAATGTTTTGTTTCTTTTTTTTTTTTTTTTTTTCGGTATTACGGAATCTCTCAAGATTCTGGTCTTTGAGATTCAGAGTCTCCAGATTCTGTAATTCGGGATTTAGTAGTGATCCCCCAGAAGGGCAGCTAGCCAAGTACTAATCTCTGAACATATGAACATTCATCCTCTGTTATGTTATGAAATTTGTTCATAGGTTTCAATTCACAAACATGTTTAATATCCTTTTTACACATATTTTAAAAATGCCAATAAAATGGGACTAAATGGGTTATTAAAAAGACTCCTGCATTAAAATGGGAGCCATTAACAGACATTTCCAAATTAAAAGCTAATTGTAGCTTACAAGCAAAAAGACATGACTCCACAATAGTATTCACCACACTGGCACACTGAGCAGAAACCAATGTAAAGTCTTTTTAAATAAACTAAAAATACTATCCATCAAAGTAAATGAACTGTAATTAAAAATCATATTACCAGCTACAGCATCAGAATTATCATCAAAATATCCAGGACCAACAGCAGAATTTGAAATAACATCAATACTGACATTAGAATTTTCATGTTGGAAATAATAAATTACTCATGATAAAATCATTCATCTCAGCAATTTCTGTTTTAACTCCTCAATAGTTTTACAATTGTGTTTAACTAACATCTACATTAGTTTGCAACTTGCTCATATCCAGGTCTTTTATTACTGTATTTATTTGAAAAGGAGCAGCATTTTTGTTGAATTCTACTATGCTGAACTTTTTCACTATAACAGGTATGTTCATGTTTCAGCCTATGTTGGAGTGGTTTAGTATCAGTGGATGTATGGATAACAGTGGCCAGCCTGTAGTCATCAGCAAACGTGGTCAACCATACTTCAGGAATATTGACTTGGATGGTTGCAAAATAAATACCAAACAGGAGAGGGCCCAGCACTTATCCATGTATTAGTGAACTAGTTATGAATAGAGAGGGCACTAGCAACTCACTATCTGGGACCTACTGGATATCCAGTTTTCAATCTAGTGAATAATGTAGGGTGGTTTACATTAAGTTTGTCTAACGTTTCAGTAAAACCAGCAAGGAAGATAGTGTCAGTAGACTAGGTCAGATTAAGATAAGCAGTGTGCACAGCGTGACCACTGTCCACAGACTCAGTAACTTTTTCAAAGAAATTTATTAAGTTCAGCAGACAGTACCTGCCCTTCACCAAGCTAAATTGAGTGGTGTCTAGTTCAGTTAAGTTGCTTGTATCAGTATAAGTGAGTTCTGCTATGGTACATACCATGGCTTAGCATATAAGACTGGCAAGGTTGATAGGCCTATAATTACCTGGGTGTTTGGGGGGCACCCTTGTCTATAGCAGCCACAGTGGCTGTTCTACAGGCATCAGGGACAAACCCTATGGATAAGCTGAGGTTGATTAGTTTAAGTAAAGTCTTACTGGGCATAAAGCCCACAGCCCTCCTGGATGTGGACAGTCATCACTAAATGCAATTTTGGGTACTGACTAGCATTTCTATGGTATTGCATTGGGATGAAATGGCTAGGTTTAAAATGACCTCCAGGTTCATAGCCTAGTAATCTATGATCCTATCATCTTAAGTAGAGGCTCAGATGAATGAACTTGGCACTGATGAGAATGCAGCCTGGTATATATATTATCCGGTCCCACAGAAACATTATTTTTAGCTTTTGACATGGATTCTAAGACTTGCCCATGTAATTTTAGAGAGAACAAATTTTTCATGACAAGTGGGCATAATAATGTGAGATGAGGTAAAGTTAACACCAAATTTGACTCTGCCTGTCTATATTTCAGCCTACTAATATTTTACAGTAACTTATTTATCCCAGTTAAATAATTGCTGCAAATTTATTAAAATACCTACCCACCCCTATTAAGTAGGTTTAGTGCACAGTCACCCCCATAAGTGTGTCATTGATAACCCCACTCAATAAAGTTAAATGCTTGATTTCACATACCTTTCCTTAGTCCTCCACTGATAGCTTTCACTCTCGGCCCTGCAGGGGCATGCAAGTTGGTTTTCCATCTCAGCCCTGCAGGGGCGACCTACTTGATTTTCCATTACCTGCACTATCCAGTTCCTGCCTGTTTTAACCCTGTTACTCCTCTCCTCCATCTCCCCACCCTCCACTGGTCTACATTAGGGAGTTGCATCAAGTGGCTCCATCTTTAAAGTGCTTATCTCTAACCTTCACAAGCCACGCACTCTACAGCTCTTCTGCTTGTTGTGAACACCAATAGTAAGTTGAATTTTTTTTTCCAAATGTATTGTGCTACTTTGTGAAAATCCTGATAATCTGTCTATATCAATGTTATCTATACCTTAGATGTAATTACATGTGTCTGCGGCCTACAGCTGTGTCACTCAAAGCAATATATCTCATTACTGTGTATTTAAACAAGCTGCTCATTTTTATGATGATTGATATATGCAGTCCTCTTTCTCAGGCTGCTTACAGAAGTAATGATGTTAAACTTGTATACCTTGGCATGTATTAATTAAGATTTTATTCAGAAGCATACTGCATACAGTATACTTGCACAGTACAGCTGACTTGGTCCAGAGCTTAAATAACTACAGCTTACTAAAACATATTCTATTGTACAGAATTTGTGATTTTACATTGTCATTTCTTAACTTGTTACCTAGCTTTTTATACTCCTCTCTCACTATAATATGTGCATGAAGCGTACCTACCCTCGCAAACTGTATTTGTGTAACAATTGCAATGCTATGTTAAATTTGCTTTTTTAATGTTAATGTCTTTGCTGCAAACTAATAATTCTGTTGATATAGATGTGGATTTAGTTCAAAAGTCATTGTTTTTTTTACATGCATCTTGATAACATTGCATATAATTGAGTTATTGGTTTGCTTTTCTGCTAATACTGTGTCTACTGAGACAGATGCACTTTGAGAGTCTTAAGCCAGTAGAAGGGCTTCATAGGAAGGGCAGTGACATCAGTGGTGTGTTTATTATTTAAACTATGTATTGCTACCATAAGATTTGCTTGTGTAACCAAGATTAATGCTTCCTGAATTGTATTGCTAGAGTGCAACCTGAATATATATATATATATATATATATATATATATATATATATATATATATATATATATATATATATATATATATATATCTATATATATACCCTAAAATCCGACTTCATTCTGTTAAGTATTATTTCTGCTTGAATACCAGTTTCTTGTACTATGCATCTGTCTTATGTATTCTCTGTACCTTTTACTGTATTACATTGTCCCTGCTCATAACCTTACTGTTTTCTCTTTTCTAGATAATTACAGGGAATTTTCTCCTTGAAGTGTCCCCCCCCAAGGACATAAACAAAAATAGATTTCAACCACTCACTTGTTACGGGACAGGTCTCACACAAAAAGAAAAGGAACAACAAGGGTACCTATTTCAAGTTTTCACATAGGTGAATACTGTTATATACATAAGCAGAGATTAGAGCATTTTTTTCTCAAATTCTACAGTGTGCACAACAGTTAGGGCTCCCAAAATTTACCCCAATCTAAACTCCGGTCAATATCTGGTTAAAGTAAATTCCTCATAGCCATGACTACATGGCTCTGCCTGTCTATATTTCAGACTACTAATATTTTACAGTAACTTATTTATCCCAGTTAAATAACTGCTGCAAATTTATTAAAATACCTACCCAACCCTATTAATTAGGTTTAGTGCAGAGTCACCCCCATAAGTTTGTCATTAATAACCCCACTCAATAAAGTTAAATGCTTGATTCCACATACCTTTTCTTAGTCCTCCACTGATAGTTTTTGATCTCAGCCCTGCACGGGCAAGCAATCCCACTCTGCTCCCCTACCCTGCCCCCAATTCCCTCCCACCCCCCACTGTCTCTAACTTTATACATCACAGGCCACTCCTTCCAACCTCCTCATAGGCTCTAAGCCCTCATGACTTCATCACATCCCACACCCATAACAACTAAAACCCTCCTACATCTCACATCATGCACACTTTATTAATAACATCCCTAAACTTTTTTAACCTACTTACTCTCTACCACCTCACTTTTCACAACACCACACTACATCAACTAACCCCAACAAAAACTACAGCATACATATACCATAACTCATCCCAAAATAGTTACTCTATTTCACCATCACTCTTCATTCACAGACACACCAACACTTTCAAGACCAAACTGCATTTTAATATACCTAAAATCAAACAATTATACATCTTATATGCATACTCCATACTTAATTACATTTCATCTACAATCAAAACCACTATCTTTACATTATTATGCCAAAGTGGAGATATTCTTCCAAACCCTGGACCCACTCCCACCCAACATATTAACAACTCTACATCACTCTCAGTGAAAACACCAAAAGACCTTTGCATCGTGACATTAAACATCCATAGTATCTGCAACAAAGTAGCAAACTTCCATGCATGGCTTACACAGTATACACCTGATATAGTTGCTCTAACAGAAACCTAGCTCAAACCCCAGTTATCTGACTCAGAAATACTTACCCCTGGATATCAAATATTATGAAAAGATAGACTTCATAAGAAAGAAGGAGGCCTGACATTAATATATCATAACCATGTAAACATAGTACCCCACCCAAAAATCATTCCCACTTTCAATAATATGGAACTCCTATTAGCATCACTATTTTTCAACTACCATAATCAAATATCTATTGCCACCATCTATGTTCCACATCAAACTTATCCAGCAACTCCACTCACTAGGATGCTCTGATGCCATCCTAACCTGGTTCACTAGTTACTTGGAAAACAGACAGTGATCCATAAAATAGCTGAATAACCTCTCTAGCTTTCTCCCAAATAACACAGGAGTGCCCCAGGGGTCAGTCTTGGAACCCCTACTATTCAACATTTTTATAAATGACCCAAACAAAGTTCCCTCTGACTGTACTACCATACAACATGCAGACGATTCAACCATAATCTGTACCTCCAATAACTTCTCTGACCTCCAAAAGTTAACACAAAAGGCCTTTACATCCATAGAACTCTAGCTAAACCAATCAGAGCTATTACTTAACCCTAATAAATCTAAACTACTCATCTTTGCATTTAAACCTGTTCCCACAGACGTTACTATATTCTCCATAAACAAAACCCCAATAGAGTTAGTAAATCAGGCCAAACTGCTAGGAATTGCTATTGACAGCAAACTTAGCTTTGACTTGCATATTAATAATGCAACAAAAAAGACTCACTTCAAATTAGGCAAACTTTACAGAAACAAACAATACTTAGACAAATCCATCCGAATAAAACTTTCAAAAAGTCTTCTCCTTCCAACCTTACTGTATGGGTCTCATATCTTCACCAATCTCCACAACTCTTTGCAACACAAACTACAGTCCTGTTATTATAACATTGTAAAATTTGCATCAGCCCAACCAAATTGCACCCACCATTGCCAGGCCACTAACGAACTAAACTGGCTAGAATTTGGACATTACCTACATTACACACAACTTACCTTTGCCCATAAACTCGTTTATAAATCCGAGTGTTGCCCTTCCCTAAAAAATATCATTAAAACCTTGTGTCCCATCCAAAAATCTATGCTCTAACAACAAACACCTACTTAAAGTATCAAAACCTAGTAAAAGAGCAGGTAGCTGCCTCTATTCCCATTCCATAACTAAGCTGTGGAACACCCTCCCATCATCAGTTACAGAATTAGACAACATAATCTCCTTTAAAAGAAAACTAAAACAACATCTCACTGATAACCCCAGCTGCACATGCGACATATATGCACAGCCTCCTTAATCTAGCAAAACTGTTTCACATAGCAAATATACTTGTGTATGCCATACTGTTACACCATATGAGTTATCCCTAATCTTTAGTATCATAGTCCACACATCAATACAACCATCTTAACACACTTTCTCTTCTTTGTCACTTTCTACTTTTAATCTACCACTAAATATATCCCACCTATGATCTACTTATTTCCACTACCTAACTATAAGATTCAAACTATATTTGTCTTACCTTTAAGTTTAACTCTCTAATTCTATCTTACCCTTTTCCTACCCCCCCCCAAAAAAAATTGAGTTGTATTGTTAAATATTTCTAACGGTATAATTTTCCTACATGCTAATGTGGCATCGTTATTGTACTGTGCTTTTTTACTATATATTTGCTGTTTAGTTTTCTACATTATTTCACTTGCTTTATAATTATAATTTTGTTTCCTTACAAATTCATGTTCTGATTTTCATGTAACTTGGAGCTTTTCTCCCCGGGCATCCACTAAAAATGGGTCTCAAGCCCAGTGGACTTTCCCAGTCAACAAATGTCAATAAATAATAAATACATGAATACATTGGCTAAAATCATTGGGTTTGGAATGGGTGGCACAATTATAAATGAGCTCAGTAAATTGTTGAGCATTATTCCTTAATTTCTTGGCATAATTAATTATAATTGATTATTGTTATTGATTAACATTAAATATTAAAGTTTTGGTACTCAGTAAGTAACACACAGCACCTTTTACAAAAATCATACTAAATATGACAAAGTAAACTTGTCAAAATGCAGGAAAAGAAGTACAGTGGCATTTGCTCCCACTTCCTAAATTTTATTATGTACTCATCACCCTCTGCTACCCCCACACACCCCTATGTATCATAACAGTTCACCTACAATACATGCACACAAATCCAACATTTATAGCATCAGATTGTGAAATAGAAGAAACACTAATATAAAGTTATATGCATTTTACACAATACATTAAAATGAGCAGGAAAACAACTGCAATATAGTGGTCTAGATTCAGAGAACTTTCCTGCATCATGCTAAGCAACATTGCATAATAAGCAGCCATGTGTACGAAGGGGTGTGATTCAGAAAATTCAGCTACATAATATGGTGAATTCAAATAGTATGTGTGACTGTGTTATGAACTAATGACTGTATAATGAAGCACCAAGTATGATAATGAGGCAAAAAAGATGGTGGAATGATTCAGAAATGTTTAAATTCATGCAGTGATACTGAGCTCACATGAGATTTGAACTTGGTTGCATGCCTGCGTTCAGACAGAGTACATCATGGCAGTGTGTCTACAGCTGCAGCAGCCATTGTAAGCATGTATCTGCAGGAAGCTCTCATTGCAGCTGCTTTGCCTGATGGTTGACAATGTTGCCCACAGAGGATTACCGTCATTTGAACATGCTTAACATTTCATTCCCTCCACAACACCAGCATAGTGGAGTGGTACCATGTGAACAGGGACACCATACAGGAAATTGTAAAAATGTGTCAGCTTTGTCTGCAGCCTCATAGGAATGACAGAGTGCCTATCCCAGTGAATACTAAGGTATATGTTGTTCTATGTATATTATCCACAGGGCCCTTTCAGTGACCCACTGGGGACAATATGGGGGGTACCTCCAATGTCTGCCTTGAGAGTACTCCATTAGTTCTTCACCGCCAAGCTTCAACATGTGGGGAAGCATGTTTAATACCCAAATACCCCAGAGGAGACAGCAAATACCATGTATGAGTTCCATGATATTGCCCATTTCCCTGAGGTCCTGGGGGCCGTCGATTGTGCCTACATTGTAATAAAGGCCTCCTCTAGTGAACTGGGAAGGAGGTATTTGAACTGCAATAAGTATCACTTCATCACTTGCCAGGTGGTCTGTAATGCAAAGTATGTCATCTACAATGTATGTGCAGGCCACACAGTCAGTTTCCAGAAGTCCCACATATGGTACATGTGACCTTTCTCAACAGTTTGCAAGGGGTGAATTCCCACAGAAGCATTTTATGGGTAATGCTGGATATGTCTTGGAACCCTGGCTAAGGGCACCAACTAGAAATCCTCTTAACCAAATTGAACATGGTTACACCATACCTGATCACTGACCAGAAACATCACACAACATGTGCTGCTGAAGTCACAGTTCCACTACCTGGGTACATCTGTTGGTGTCCTGCAGTATGTACTCACCAGGTGTACAGAACTACTTATCATGTGTACTATGTTTCACAATATTATAGTTAGGAAGTAATTACAGCAAGGTAACCTCTTGCAGAGACAGCAGTTTGCAATACCACAGGCAGTGGCAGCTGGGACAGACAAGTTTTCAGAGGCAAAGCCAGCAGCAGGGGAAAACCATACCAAACAGAGATGGGAGTGGGGCACAATATACCATGGCACTAGCAAAGGAGCAGTGGATAGCACATAGATTTACAATATAACTATACAAGAGTTGAGAGCAGATATGCTACAGTAAAAGGGATGCATGCAAAATATCAGACTGTGCTTAAC
The DNA here is from genome assembly GCF_019279795.1 of Protopterus annectens. Taxonomy (NCBI): domain Eukaryota; kingdom Metazoa; phylum Chordata; order Ceratodontiformes; family Protopteridae; genus Protopterus; species Protopterus annectens. The sequence continues at coordinate 56,004,482 of NC_056748.1, read as the reverse complement.
CATGCATAGGCTGACTACACAGTGCATTAGACAAAGGCAACCCATGTATAAGAATATACAAATTGTAGGGTACAGTTATCATTTTCACAGGTGGACAAGGAAGTATGTGGGTACAGGTCTTTCACAGGGAACTGTGAGTGTGACTGATGAGGTGTATAAAAATAAAAAAGTGCTTTTAGGGAAAGTGTAACAACTGCTTTGAAGGGATTAATGAGGAGAAAGGCCAGTGCCAGTGGATGTGTGCTGGTGGTTGCAGTGGCGTGTGTGTGTCTGCAGTGACACAGCCTCAACATGGGGTGCAGCACTGTGGCTGAGCCTATGGACAGATCCAGGGCATGCATGATTGAGGATTCATCTTCCCACACATGCCCCACCCATGACAGCTGGCTCTCTGGCTCTGACAGAAGTTGCACTGGCTGTGCTACATGATCTTGACTGACATCTGGTAGAGGACGTGCCAGCATGACAATGAGCATGGCAACAGGGATGCCCACTCATGGGAGCAGACTGGCAATAACATCTGGGATGCCCTCTCATGGGAGCAGACTGGCCATGACATCAGGGATGCCCTCTCATGGGAGCAGACTGGCCATAACACCAGGGATGCCCTCTCATGGGAGCAGACTGGCCATGACATCAGGGAAGCCCGCTCATGGGAGCAGACTGGCCATGACATCAGGGGTGCCCTCTCATGGGAGTAGACTGGCCATGACATCAGGGATGCCCTCTCATGGGAGCAGACTGGCCATGACATCAGGGATGCCCTCTCATGGGAGTAGACTGGCCATGACATCAGGGATGCCCTCTCATGGGAGTGGACTGGCCATGACATCAGGGATGCCCTCTCATGGGAGCAGACTGGCCATGACATCAGGGATGCCCTCTTATGGGAGCAGACTGGCCATGACATCAGGGATGCCCTCTTATGGGGGCAGACTGGCCATGACATCAGGGATGCCCTCTCATGGGAGCAGACTGGCCATGACATCAGGGATGCCCTCTCACTGGCGTAGACTGGCCATGACATCAGAGATTCCCTCTCATGGGAGAAGGCTGGCCATGACATCAGGGATGCACTCTCATGGGAGCAGACCGGCCATGGCATCAGGGATGCCCTCTTATGGGAGCAGACTGGCCATGACATCAGGGATGCCCTCTTATTGGAGCAGGCTGGCCATGGCATCAGGGATGCCCTCTCATGGGAGTAGACTGGCCATGACATCAGGGATGCCTTCTCATGGAAGCAGACTAGCCATGCCATCAGGGATGCCCTCTTATGGGAGCAGACTGGCCATGACATCAGGGATGCCCTCTTATGGGAGCAGACTGGCCATGACATCAGGGATGCCCTCTCATGGGAGTAGACTGGCCATGACATCAGGGATGCCTTCTCATGGGAGCAGACTGGCCATGACATCAGGGATGCCCTCTTATGGGAGCAGACTGGCCATGACATCAGGGATGCCCTTTCATGGCAGCAGACTGGCCATGAAATCAGGGATGCCTTCTCATGGGAGTAGACTGACCATGACATCAGGGATGCCCTCTCATGGGAGCAGACTGGCCATGACATCAGGGATGCCCTCTCATGGGAGTAGACTGGCCATGACATCAGGGATGCCCTCTCATGGGAGCAGACTGGCCATGACATCAGGGATGACCTCTCATGGGAGTAGACTGGCCATGGCTTCAGGGATGCCCTCTCATGGGAGTAGACTGGTCATGACATCAGGGATGCCCTCTCATGGGAGCAGACTGGCCATGACATCAAGGATACCGTCTCATGGGAGTAGACTAGCCATGACATCAGGGATGCTCTCTCATGGGAGTAGATGGCCATGACATCAGGGATGACCTCTCATGGGAGCAGACTGGCCATGATATCAGGGATGCCCTCTTATGGGAGCAGACTTACCATGACATCAGGGATGCCCTCTTACGGGAGCAGACTGGCCATGACATCAGAGATGCCCTGTCATGGGAGTAGACTGGCCATGACATCAGGGATGCCCTCTCATGGGAGCAGACTGGCCATGACATCAGGGATGCCCTCTCATGGGAGCAGACTGGCCATGACATCAGGGATGCCCTCTCATGGGAGCAGACTTGTCATGACATCAGGGATGCCCTCTCATGGGAGTAGACTGGCCATGACATCAGGGATGCGCTCTCATGGGAGCAGACTGGCCATGAAATCAGGAATACCCTCTCATGGGAGTAGACTGGCCATGACATCAGGGATGCCCTCTCATGGGAGCAGACTGGCCATGACATCAGGGATGCCCTCTCATGGGAGCAGACTGGCCATGACATCAGGGATGCCCTTTCATGGGAGTAGACTGGCCATGACATCAGGGATGCCCTCTCATGGGAGCAGACTGGCCATGACATCAGGGATACCCTCTCATGGGAGCAGACTGGCCATGACATCAGCGATGCCCTCTCATGGGAATAGACTGGTCATGACATCAGGGTGCCCTCTCATGGGAGCAGACTGGCCATGACATCAGGGATGCCCTCTCATGGGAGCAGACTGGCTATGACATCAGGGATGCCTTCTTATGGGAGCAGACTGGCCATGACACCAGGGATGCCCTCTCATGGGAGCAGACTGGCCATGACATCAGGGATGCCCTTTTATGGGAGCAGACTGGCCATGACATCAAGGATGCCCTCTCATGGGTGCAGACTGGCCATGACATCAGGGATGCCTTCTTATGGGAGCAGACTGGCCATGACATCAGGGATGCCCTCTTATGGGAGCAGACACCTATACAATAGATGTTGCTGTGTAACTGTTAGCACTGCATGAGTGAGATCTTACTCATCCACAAACACATTGGCTAATATATGTGGATGTAGTAGATGACCAGCCATGAGGATTACCCCACACTCTGACCTATTGAAGACACTGTATGATCCAATGTATAATTCAGTCTATCCAGTGAATCAGACATATGAGTCATGCACTCCCATAAGTCACCATGCATGGTCTGGATCACCCTCACTATCTTTGCCATAGTTGTGGTGGAATTATCCTGTACCTCCATGATGGACCTGCACATATGTTGGGTTGTGGCTATTGAGATCAGAAAGTAATCATATCTCTGGTGAGCAGCATTACCATTCTCCCTGTGTGGACTGCCCTGGCCATAAATGCTAGGGGCAGGGGATAGGGGCAGATACCGATGCTCTGTATTGTTTTAATCCTTGATGTTAGCTAGGATTGCTCTTTGCAGCACCCATATTGTGCCCAGATTTATCTCCTTCTGTAATTCATATGGAGTTGCATGTATTGTTGACATATCTAGGTATGACTGTAAATTCTTTTTTATTAGACCCCTTGCTTTTGATGCTATTAGAACTGCCCAGTTGTATGGGCTCTGACATTTTCACAGTGGCAATTGTAGCAATGCAGGTAAGCAGCAATGTCTAATCACTTGTAGATGCCGTGACATTTGCACAATGGCAGTACAGTCTCACACAACAATGTGATGCATGCAGTGTTATGTGCACACTATACTAAGCACTGCATGGTCTGATCGTACTGTGCATCAGACATCCCTATGTATAACACCCAGGAAGGAAGGTGGTGAAAGTCACAGTTCTCATCATTTGCATATAAAAGAACAGTTGGCTGCCTGGGGAGGGGTGACTACTCGTCAGTGCAGTAGGTGACATGGTTAATGGTGAGAGTGGGACCATACATATGCTAATAAGACTCAATTTAGCCCATGCTTGTGAATCTCCATGTTTCACAGAAATGTGTCAGTGATATAAGGTGTGTAAATGCTCTGCTACTCACCACTGACATGCCGTGCACAGTCACTCATACAGGCAGGCCATATATGTATATGCATTGTACTAAGGCACACAAAAGTAATTGGAAGTTCCATGCTGGGCATAATTCTCAGACTGCCATTTTGAACTGCTGTAGATTTGTACAAATGGGTGTCAATGCTACTGTCTCACAGACAGCAGATAAGGTTCACACAGCTAGTTGTGGAAAAGAAAACTTTTTTACATCCTTCAAGTCCAGGAGGCAGACGAAAGCATTGGTGGATTAAACAACCACAAACAAAAACAGAAGTGAGAAGTAGTAGGCTAACTGACCCTCCCCACCCTTGGCTCTATAAGATACAATTTCATTAGTTCCTTTCAGTGTCAGTGACGCATATTACTTTTGTGGTATATCAGTACAAGACTGGAGGATAATGCAGGGGAAATTCTGAACGAGGTCTTCTGGGTGTTAATAATATGATCTGAAGACTTGTCGGATGGTCAGAGTGTGTGGCATGCAGAAAGACAGAGGAGTTGGATTGTGATGTTCAGGAAACAGAATGCTGATATGGGAGATGAGAATATGAGGTATAAGGGAAGGCCAGAAAAGTTAGCAGGGTCAACTGACAGAGGTATAAGGGTGGAAGTGACAGGCTCTGGAGGGAGTTCAAGGGTAAGATCTGTAGGGGGGAGCAAAGATGCTCACTAGTAGGAAGTGAAACAGTACAAAAGGAGTAAGAACTGGAAGTAAGAAGCTGACAGGCAAGGGCATGGTGGAATAAGGGCTCTACTATGAATCATCAATCTCCACAATATGGTGTACCCAGAACACCAAAAACTAATGCCTGAAACAAAAAAAAGGATGAAAAATTAAGAATATGTATACCAATTTTATAGCTGCACCAACCTGAAGAAAGGAGAACTCTCTCACTAGAAGTAAATCACTGTTAGTAAACTATTAGAAATCATACCAGGAATTATTTCCTTTGGAAACCAGTGACTGGCCTAGTGTTCTTCAGCTTCTTTTTCTTCAGGCTGCTGACATTTGGGGAACTTGACCATGAATTCCTGTAAATGGCACTAGAGTAAGGGTTACAAATGAAAGGGGGGTTCAACTGGAGAAGTAGGTTAGAGCAGAGGACAGAGGGTGACTATTAAAAATGAGGCACTGACCTAGAAGCAGACCGCGGCAGGAGCACAGAGTCATAGAAAAGAGAAAGGATAAAAAGGGAGAATGTGGGAGTTGGAGGATTGTGGGACGAAGAGATGCAGGATGGGAAAAGAGAAGGAGACTTAGTACTGGAAGGCAGAGATCTAGGCTAGACTTCAGAATTAACATGAGGGTGTGCATACAAGACACCATTAACTGGTGACACTATCACCCAAGGGATCATAACCTTGGAGTTGAGGAATATGGCACATTTTGTGACAGTGAAGACAGTGCCCGGACTGAGTCTGGATGTGACAGTGGAGAACGTAACTATGATGAAAGGAAAGGGTCAGACCAAGCACCAAACCATCATCTACATTGAGCAAATGATCTGTCAGCATGGGCAGCAGATGTAATTGTTAGAAGGGCTAAAGAAAGTACGATGTTCAAGGATGTGATAAGCTTTGGAGCGTGGCAGCCTTCACAGAAGAAATAACATGCTTGCAGCCACCACAACAAGGTAGCTAAAAGGAATTACAACATATGGTTGCAGCGCTGAACAGCAGAATATGGATCTTGGTATTCAGGCAGCTGCAGGAAGAAATGACTTAGTGAGCAGCTTTACGCTAAGGATAGTCTATGCCACAATAAAAGAGGGGACAGTGTTGTTGAGACAGTTGTTTCAGAAATATGCAGGCACAATTGCACCTTTAAACTATGGAGGGGCACAGGAAGAAGAAAATGAACAAATCAGGAAGGAGCAATATCAACTGGACAGGCAAACCAGGGGTCTGATGCAAAATATGAGTGAAAATGAAGTAAGTTTAGAAAGATATTAATGAGGAAGCGGAAGGCAAGGGACAATAAAGAAGTTATAAGATGCTATTGTACAATGCGAAGGCACTGAGGAAAAAATAAAATGGACACCAGGAAAAGAGAGCGGGAGCGAGATGGTTTATGGAAGTATAAAGACAGCCTGCTATGTTATAAATCAAGAGAGATCAAATAAGTAAAAATGAATTAACCTGCAGGCACAGCATGGGATAGCTGGTGGCTGGACACCACCTACAAACTTCAGGATGACTCAGTAGTGAAAGGCAGTCTGTTGTGGATATCCTCAGGAGCTGGGAACAGAATAGTTTGTGGGTAATTATAGCAGATTTCAGTCTCCCAGATGCAGAATGGCCACTTACCACATGTAGTGTAGAAAAGGAAAGAATGCTGTTTGAAACTCTGCATAAGGAAATATCTGATGAGTTTGTACAAGAAGGCAGCAGACACACGAGTCTCGATTTAGGGGTCTGTGTTATATAATCAAACATTCAACTATGTGAACCTCCATTCATCGAACTGAAAACAGTGAAATGCATTTGAGCGAATTTATAAACATTCATTGAACCGAAAACAGTGAACATGCACTTCAGCGAAATTATAAAACAGGGAAGGGCATTAGTTGGCCAACATTAGGAAGCTTGCCATTTTCTCACTATAGCCAACTTATGTAATTCCCTGTTTTAGAAATTCTCTGAAGTTCACGTTTGCTAAGTGCACGTTTACTGTTTTCGGTTCGATGAATGGAGGTCCACAGAGTTGAATGTTCAATTATATGACATAGACCCTTGATTCAGACCATATTAGGTATGAAGTTCTTAATATGGATGTGAGACGTGTTGGCCAGTAGTGACCAACTTGTAGTATCGTTTACCTCACTTAGCGGAATGGAGAGCCAAGGGGCAGAAACAAGAGTGTACGCTTCTTAAATGATGGACTAAAAGGAGCTGCCAGTGAAGATGCAAAAAGTTCTATGACAAATGGGAGAGCCAGTGATGTTATACAATCTTTGGATATGATTCAGAGACAGCATTCTGAAAGGTATGCATCAGTATTTTCTCAAAGGAAGGGAGATAAAGCTATAGCCTGAGAAAGGCTAAAGGATAAAGCACTTTAATGGCAGGAAGAGAAGGAGGAGTGGAAGAGAAGTAGGCCTGTACCAAGAAAACGGCAGTAGTGACCAAACAGATTAAGATGGCCAAGGCTTTACTGGAAAGAAAACTAGCATATAGGGTAAAGTGGTGAAGGAAAGAATTTTCCATGTAAAGTTTAGACAGAAACAAGAAGGATACAACCTAAACCAGGATCAAGGATTTAAAGGATGTTAGGTATGATAAGGACATTACTGAATTACTGAATTCATTATGTGTCACAATATTAATGAAAGAAAAGGTGAGAGAGGCACCAAGATGGGAGGGGAAGAAAGTAGATAATAGTGAGAGATGAATGGGTGGATGGATGGATTAATTGGCTGGAGGAACAGATGGATGGATGGATAGATGGATGGATGGATGGATGGATAGATGGATGGATGGATGGATGGATCATTAATGAGGCAGGAAGAGCATAGAAAATGAACTTATAGGTTTGCAGGAAGACAAAGCTCAGGTGCAGAGGAAATATCATCAAAATATTTCAAAGCCTGGGAGACATGCTGGTAGACCAATCATAGAAGCTTGTTTGATCCTTGGCTAACACAAAAGTATGACATCACTAGAAAACATCATCAGCTGTTCTTTATTTAGTGAAGATGACAGGAGCAGCGCTGACAATAACAGTCAGCCTGATGGGAGGAGGTAATGGTGAAGATCCTGAGATGAAAGGAAGAGACCTTTCTAATGGAAAACTAGTGTCAAAGACACAGACCAGCATGGCTTCACTACCAAACAGAGGCCAGTACAACTTATTACAGTTCTGTGACTGAGTGACTGTAAAACAGGACGAGCACGTGATAATGATCATGGCCTACCTGGACTTCAGCAACGTTGGTGTAAACGGTCAGTATATTGCTGCAAGGGTTAGAGCCGACTGTCATTGTTTAGCATGATGGCCTTTGATATGTCAAATGAGTGACAACCAGACTGTACTTACAGAAGATTCAAAAATCAAAGCCTAGATGAGGTCAAATCCTACAAAGGGACCCAAATGTAATCTACAGGTAGGTACAGAAATGAGAAAATAGATTCATTACATGCCAGCGCAAGATTCTGCATTTTCGACACAGCAACCCAAAGGCCACATATAAATTAGGAGATGCTACATTGTGATATAAATTAACTGCAAAGTATCTTGAAGGTCTTGTCATACCAGCTCTGAACCCCCAGGCACAAGTAAAAATACAAAAATGGCAATAGTAATACTTAAAAAGTGTTGGACTGTATTTTGTGGGCCGTAGTCTCCAGATATTTGAAAATTATAATTTCTGGTCTTTTGAATGCTGTCAAGATCACATCGAGATACCTTTTGCAGTTTGAGAAACCCTAAAAATAAAAAGGATGAGAAGTAACTGGACATTATCCAGGGGAGGTCTTTCAAGTGAATAGGGGGTTGGCAGGACAGGGGTATGAATCTCATCTTGCACTATTGAACTTATATCCACTAGGCATTATGATTAAGAGAGAGGGGATATGGTAATAGGAAGTGTAATGAGGTGACCGAAGGAGTGGATTTGAGAAAAAAAGACCGAGTAGGGGCCATCTGATGTTGGGCAGTGCTCACATTAACTGGGATTTCAGAACGTGAGGACCCCTGGAACAGATGGCCCAAGATGGAAAGCTAGAAGGGGTCAACAACCCCTGATGGGAGGAACCTGCAGCTAAATATTAGGTGCATGCACAAGGACAGGAGAAAGATACATTGTCTCCTTCTGCCACTTCTTGTTACTTTATCTTCTTCTGCCACCCATTGATGCACTGTTTGCTGCTGGCAGTCATTGTAGAATTGTCGCCTTCTGCCACCCTTTGTTACAGTGTCTCTTTCTGACACCCATTGTAGAATTGTTGCCTTCTGTCACCCTTTGTTACAGTGTCTCCTTCTGCCACCCACTGTAACATTATTACTTTCTGTCACCCATTGTTATATTGTTTCCTTATGCCACCCACTGATGCATTGTCTTCTTCTGTCACCCATTGTTATATTGTTTCCTTCTGCCACCCACTGATGCAGTATTTTCTTCAGTCACTCATTGATGCATTGTCTGCTTCTTGCAGTCATTGTAGAATTGTCACCTTCTGACACCCTTTGTTAAAGTATCTTCTTCTACTACCCACTGTGACATTGTCTCTTTCTGTCACCTATTGTTATATTGTCTTCTTCTGCCACTGATTGTCTGCCACCAATTGTTACATTGTCTTATTCTGCCACCCTCTGTAGAATTGTCTCCTGCCACATATCGTTACATGGTTTTCTTCTGCCATGCATTGTTACATTGTCTCCTACTACCTGCTGTGTTATGTAATGATGAATTAACTATTTGTTAGTTTCCTGTTTGATTACATTCTGATGAAAGAAGTTACATATTAAACTTTCTGCTGTGTATGATTTTACAGAACATCCCTCATTTTGCCTCAGATTTTTACCCCATCACTTGTAAACCTTTTGATTTTCTGGTTAATTGCTGAAGATTATAGCCAATAATGCCAGATATTAGGGTTTTATATACTTCTTGTTGTTCAGAAAATACATGCTGATGCAAACTTTGTTGCTCTGGTAACTTTCTAAGTGAATTAGAGAAATAATTACAAATAATCCCTGATTTTGGACCTTTACCCCCCACCATTAGTTTTCCCTTTGTCCAGAATTCTTTAACAAAGACGTTGAGATGTATGTTTGCATAACTTAACATATTATAGCCATTGCTTTCATCACACAACAATACAAGAACACCGTTATCAGGAATTAACAAAAACAATTACTTTGTAAAATAAACTGATCTTAATGACTTTAAAGAGTTTAAAGGAGATTTACCACTGTTTCCCTTCGAACGGTTTTAATGACACATTGTTTAGGTCTTCTTTAAAAAAATCAAAGCTGACTTCGACCAGACTCCTTTCATCCAAAGACCAGCAAGAAAGAAAATGGAAAACTCATTCAGTTAATATTATACTGCAAAACATTTCATGAACATGAGCAAAATACAGTATTTGTACTTCTTCCATACCTCCTTGTCTTATTTCAGTGACCAAAGGAAACCGTATTGCAGACTTTTAAGCAAGCATTATACTTAAATATGTTGCAGGAATGGGTATTTCAACAATATGCATGTTCTTAGTACAATATAAGTCCTGATACCCTTCAGGTGCCTCTTGTATTTTTTAAGAAGCTCTGAATAACGTATAATTTTACACAAAATAACAGGTTAAGACAAGATATATTTAAATACTTAAGAAATCTTAACAATACAATTAATCACAACTGTATTTAGGTAAATCAAAGGCACAAAGAAAATAGTTAAGATATTGAATTAGTAAACACAGACTCACACACATATACAGTATATGTATATGTATATATATATATATATATATATATATATACACACACACACACACACACACACACACACACACACACACACACACACACACACACACACACACACACACACACACACACACACACACACACACACACACACACACACACACACACACACACACACACACACCAATATGTTTTAACAGAACTTCCTTCCTTCCTGGATTTAGGTTCATTAATGATGCACTGTTTATTCTACACTGGTGATTCTAAATAGAGGTGAAATCCCTCCATCTGCTTGTTATTTTGCCATGTGTTGATTGTATCTACTGTTAGAAGATGAACCATTGTGAAAGAGTTTGTATGATTCTGCATACTTTTCAGCAATGCTTTGCTTTATACAATATCACTAGTTATGTGGTTGCTTAGAATCTGTCTACCTAGATTCATATGTATTTTTGTCTAGCTTATGACTTACTGGCCTTCAAGAAGATTTATTATAACCCCACTATGATATTTTTATTTTGCATATAGACATTTCAAGATTATTTTGAAGTAAGGTAATGACTGAATTCTTCTGTTTTTAAGGGAAAGTTTATTCCATAGTCTTAGAGTGTTGTATAATATATAGCACTTTTTTTCCATTACAGATATTTATTTTTTGTATGGGATCCTCAAGCTTTCTCCCTCTGTAGTGAGTTCAAAGCATAGAAATTCAATGAATACAACTCCTGACTCCTTTCTGAATAGCTGAAGATTTCCAATACTATGAATGTTACACAGCGCAACATTGCATGAAGTAAGGGACCAGATCAGACCAGTGATGTATTGCGTGTGACTATACATGCACTTTAGCATTAGACAGGATATAGAATATGCATTCTTACCTTTGGTAGACACACACAAAACATTTGTTTACATTCTCCTAACATGCTTTTAATGTGTATATAAATGTCCTGTTAATTGCTAGTGTTTAGTTCTGAAGACATCTCTGTGAAATGAGTGAGGCAAACATACTCACACTGAAAACTTTATATTCTTCCTACTTGGCTTGTTTTATTTTTATAATTTTTAAGTTTTAACCACCTGTATTATTGAAGTTTATACCTTTCTTTTATGAGTTGTTTTCTTTGCAAGTTATTTTCATTTTTCACAAAGATGAACGATTCGGAGAGCTTAAATGTATCTCAGTGGGAATTACATTTTGTACCAGGTGCTGAATACTGCCTTCCATGGCTTTAAACTGAATGAATCCCAGGATCTTAACATTAGTGCAGCTGAAGTTATGAGTAATTAGGGGCATCTGGAATAGTGGTGCAACTTGTAACGACCAACAGCGACTCAAATACTAAGGAATAGCATATCGATGAAATTAGCAGTGGTGCAACATGTAATGACCGACAGCGACTCAAATACTAAGGAATAGCATATCGATAAAAATAGCAGTGATGCAACATGTAATGACCAACAGCGACTCAAATACTAAGGAATAGCATATCGATGAAATTAGCAGTGGTGCAACATGTAATGACCAACAGAAACTCAAATGCTAAGGAATAGCATATCGATAAAAATAGCAGTGGTGCAACTTGTAATGACCAACAGCGACTCAAATACTAAGGAATAGCATATCGATGAAAATAGCAGTGATGCAACATGTAATGACCAACAGCGACTCAAATACTAAGGAATAGCATATCGATGAAATTAGCAGTGCTGCAACATGTAATGACCGACAGAAACTCAAATACTAAGGAATAGCATATCGATAAAAATAGCAGTGGTGCAACATGTAATGACCAACAGTGACTCAAATACTAAGGAATAGCATATCGATAAAAATAGCAGTGGTGCAACATGTAATGACCAACAGCGACTCAAATACTAAGGAATAGCATATTGATGAAAATAGCAATGGTGCAACATGTAATGACCAACAGTGACTCAAATACTAAGGAATAGCATATTGATGAAAATAGCAGTGGTGCAACATGTAATGACCGACAGAAACTCAAATACTAAGGAATAGCATATCGATGAAAATAGCAGTGGTGCAACATGTAATGACCAACAGTGACTCAAATACTAAGGAATAGAATATCGATAAAAATAGCAGTGGTGCAACATGTAATGACCAACAGAAACTCAAATACTAAGGAACAGCATATCGATAAAAATAGCAGTGGTGCAACTTGTAACAACCAACAGTGACTCAAATACTAAGGAATAGCATATCGATGAAAATAGCAGTGGTGCAACTTGTAATGACCAACAGCGACTCAAATACTAAGGAATAGCATATCGATAAAAATAGCAGTGGTGCAACTTGTAATGACCGACAGAAACTCAAATATTAAGGAATAGCATATTGATGAAAATAGCAGTGGTGCACATGTAATGACCAACAGCGACTCAAATACTAAGGAATAGCATATCGATAAAAATAGCAGTGGTGCAACATGTAATGACCAACAGAAACTCAAATTCTAAGGAACAGCATATCGATAAAAATAGCACTGGTGCAACTTGTAACGACCAACAGTGACTCAAATACTAAGGAATAGCATATAGATGAAAATAGCAGTGGTGCAACTTGTAATGACCAACAGCGACTCAAATACTAAGGAATAGCATATCGATAAAAATAGCAGTGGTGCAACTTGTAATGACCGACAGAAACTCAAATATTAAGGAATAGCATATTGATGAAAATAGCAGTGGTGCAACATGTAATGACCAACAGCGACTTAAATACTAAGGAATAGCATATCGATAAAAATAGCAGTGGTGCAACATGTAATGACCAACAGCGACTCAAATACTAAGAAATAGCATATTGATGAAAATAGCAGTGGTGCAACATGTAATGACCAACAGCGACTCAAATACTAAGGAATAGCATATTAATGAAAATAGCAGTGGTGCAACATGTAATGACCGACAGAAACTCAAATACTAAGGAATAGCATATCGATTAAAATAGCAGTGGTGCAACATGTAATGACCAACAGAAACTCAAATGCTAAGGAATAGCATATCGATAAAAATAGCAGTGGTGCAACTTGTAACAACCAACAGTGACTCAAATACTAAGGAATAACATATCGATGAAAATAGCAGTGGTGCAACTTGTAATGACCAACAGCGACTCAAATACTAAGGAATAGCATATTGATGAAAATAGCAGTGGTGCAACATGTAATGACCAACAGAAACTCAAATACTAAGGAATAGCATATCGATAAAAATAGCAGTGGTGCAACATGTAATGACCAACAGAAACTCAAATGTTAAGGAATAGCATATCGATAAAAATAGCAGTGGTGCAACTAACAGTGACTCAAATACTAAGGAATAGCATATCGATGAAAATAGCAGTGGTGCAACTTGTAATGACCAACAGCGACTCAAATACTAAGGAATAGCATATCGATGAAAATAGCAGTGGTGCAACATGTAATGACCGACAGAAACTCAAATACTAAGGAATAACATATCGATGAAAATAGCAGTGGTGCAACATGTAATGACCGACAGAAACTGAAATACTAAGGAATAGCATATCGATAAAAATAGCAGTGGTGCAACATGTAATGACCAACAGAAACTCAAATACTAAGGAATAGCATATCGATAAAAATAGCAGTGGTGCAACATGTAATGACCGACAGTGACTCAAATACTAAGGAATAGTATATTGATGAAAATAGCAGTGGTGCAACTTGTAATGACCAACAGCGACTCAAATACTAAGGAATAGCATATTGATGAAAATAGCAGTGGTACAACTTGTAATGACCAAAGGAGACTCAAATACTAAGGAATAGCATAGCAAAAACTTGCTGCCATAACCCTGTAGTCCTTTTCAATATTGATTTACCAGAAATGGAATTGGTGGGAAATCTCCAGTTGATACTCCAAATACCAACACATTGCCCTTTATGTAAAAGAATATTGTTTTTGAGCAAGTATGAAAGAAAGCAAATATCACCAGGCTCACATTACCAAAAGTGCCTTAATGGAGTCAATAATGACAGTGAATTGTTTAAAAAGCTAACACTTTTTTTATGACAAAATGGGTGTCCAGCATATGGACATCCTGAAAAGACATAATTAACTTGCTAAGATAAAATTGAAACAAAATTATATTCATGTTCAGTACAATACAAAGGTGTCCTATTCTAATGTTAACAGTTGTGAAAAAGTTTATGATTTAACCTACCAGTATATAAAGAAATATACAAAGTGCTGTCACAGAGGGAAAACAACATTTTAACATGTCAAAATGGACTACAAAAGGGGAATGCATATTCCTTTAACACTAACAAAAATAGCAATCAAAAATATAAGTGTTCCAAGTACTTCAACCACTGAGGCACATTTTTAGAAACCAAAAACTATTCCTCTTAAGCTCCCAAGAGGTTTATTCAATTGGCTACCCAGAATAAGAAGAGTCTTCAACTGGGTACAGTGGAGCAAATTGACCAACTGGCTGTGTCCATCCCAAATTTACAGCTCCTAGCTCCTCCCCGGACATTACCCGTGGCATCAATCATAGAGCAAGATCAATGCATAGAAAGAAGCAGAGTGCAGTGAAGTATATGCAGTCAAGCAGTAATCGAACTTACACATAATAATGAGTTTCCATTATATAATTTGACTATATGCTTTTGCAGATGAGCAATTTAGCATTTCCAGAAAATGATTTTTATTCCTTTCATTAGAGGAAGTTATATGAAATGCATACATCCCAAAGAAATCTGTGTTCTACTTGAAACCATTTCCACTGACAGTCTTCCTGGATCTGACAACATAAACGCTTGGTTCATGTATCACTGCAGAGAACATCTATGTCTTCCTCTCAGCCACATATACAATCTATGTCTCACACAAAACATCATAACATCATACCACAGATTTGGGAAACTGCTCTAATTAAACCCCTTCCAAAGCAAATCAACACAAAAGATACCTCTCAATTCTATCCATTATCCATGTTCCCAGTTGTGGGCACAATTCTTGAACGCACTTTGGTCCTTAACTGATGACATCCTGCTAAAGTCTGACAGTGGCCTCCTTAGAGGTGCCCTATTTATAGACCTAACAAAGGCATTTGACCACATTGACCTCTATCTTCTCCAGAACAAACTGACTGGAATTGGTATCAGTCCAGATGCCTCTCACTGGTTTAACAACTGCCTCAATGACAGACAGTTAAAATAGGATCCTCCCAATCAGAACCTGCACCTGTTACCAAAGGTGTAGCACAAGGATCCATTCTAGCTACCCTCTTCTCCTTACTCTTTACCCACAATGCTGAGGGCATGGTTTTACCAGTCGGGATCACTTTCACATCAACTTTCAATGCGCCCTCTGTCAATGGTTCGTAAACCTTAAATTACTTCTCAAATTCACCAAGACCAAAACTATGTTTTTTGAAACTCCACAGAAAATTCACCAAACACCTAACTCCTTAACTATGCTTGACCTACACAATCATTCCACAGACACACCTTTCACCTTCAACTACCTGGAACTATGGCTTGATTAGTCACTAAACTTCCATTTCCACAAAGACAAACCTGAGACATGGCTTGCAAGCTGCTTCCGCTCTTGTTACCCCTCGAACCAAACCCCACAGCACTGCACATGTTTTCTTCTCTCAGGCATCTACTCTTCGGCAAACTCTCCCCATCAACATTAAGGAAATCAACGTTTTATATTCAGAATGCAACTTAAAAAGCACTTCTTCATTTAAGCGAAATGTTCCTGCTCCAACATAGGAAATATCACCTAACCTACCTCCTTTCCAAGTCTCTTCTCTTCTCTCAAGATTCACTGAAGATTAACCCAGTTTAGAAACAAATGCATATATATATTGTACATTGCACTTTGCTCAATTGTACTTTGCACAGTGCTTGTTCACTAGACTGTATGCACACATTTGTTTTCCTATGGAATCAGTCTGAACTACTCTGTTATTGCTTATATTTCTGTATTTTTTATTTGCGAAATGTTTTGTGTTTCACCCAAGCTGAGTCGGAAATTTGTAGGTATTGATCAGTGCATTACCCCAGTAAACAAATATAAATAAAATACAATAAAATAAAATAAAGTCTTAGATATGAAGCCATATTCTAGGAACTTGAACTTAAAATGGATATGTCATGATGTTAGAATGACAGAAGTTGATTTGAATTATGTGTTGAAGAAAGAAAGCACGTTTAACCCTCTGTTGAACTCTATAGATGTCTGAAAATATCCATACTGCAGTCTTAAAGACAATATGTTGTGGCCCTCCCTAAAGACATTCTTACAATTTTTCCTATAAAGAATACCATGCAGTTAGGCAGTTGAGACAAGTGAGGGGACATTGTCATTATGAAACTGGAAGAATATGCGGGTTAGATGATGTGAATGCTAGCAGAAAACCTGGGTTTTAATGAAGTGGGTTTGATAGACGTCTATAAAACCTATTAGCAAACTGATGCAGAATTTTCCTATCTGGTCCATAATGGACTTAATAATGTGGATTGCATATTTTTTTACTGCTGACAAACCAAAACTATATGTTTTATTGCATACTAAATCCATAAAAAATGAGCTGATCCACTGGTAGTATCAGTGAAGGATTCAAAGCCTAAAAACAGTTTTATTTGTGAGCTGTTTAATCCTGTTGTGCAAAGAAGTGCATTTTATAAGACAGACTCCTGACATTTTTTGTATAAACATTGTAAAAAGGAGCCACTGAAATACAGACATATTTTAAAGCTTGTAGCACTTTATACACATGTCAGAATAAAGCATCCCCACAAGGAATTAATCGTGCCAAAAATATATAGTAGAACAACGTGTAAAATAACGCCAACAGAAACACAGCAGAACTCAAAACAATCAAATAAAAACTCAAATGTAAGTAAAAATCTATTAAACTTTAAAAACAACAAATATGGGTAAGCACTTTCACACCGACTGGTGCTTCTTCAGACCATATTCCTTCAATGCAGAAGTTACAAATAAATAGGATAACCCATAACATTCCATCAATTAAAAGTAACATGCAATCACATAGTTCAATTAATTAAAAGCATCATTTAAACACATCATTTAAATAAATCTCTGGATTATAGTAATGGCTTTAAAGAGACCCTGCCATTAAGGCTGGGTGTCTTCTCTGCTTGGATCTTAACAATCCAGCATAGCTCTCTACTTTCTGTAAATTCCTATAATCACCTAAGTGAGAGCATCATCTAACATTCTGTATAATCTTAATAAATGTATGTAAACTTCCTAATTCTGAAACATGCCTAGCCGCACAATACCGAATGACATTTGATGACCTGTATTAATCTTCCAGAAACATGATTGTTAACCAATAGTTATAACTTTCAACCAAAACATGACAGATGATAACATTCCATGAAAGAAAACATAACATAACCATAAGGGCAGCGTAATCACTCACCCTTGATAAGCAGCATCCCCCACTTGCTCACTTATCTTTGCACTAACAAGGCAGCATTCCCGCTCACCTTCAATTTATTGAATTACACCACCATCCAAATAAGCAGCTCTGCTTGCTTATTAACATATCCAACAGAGCAACTGCTCACTTTCCTTCCCAACTTATTGAATTGCACATCCAGCACCAGAGGGGGAACAGAAGAGGGCAAGCCTGCCCCTCTTCTCCACCCACCAGCCTGACCAGGCTGTTCCCCCTCTCACCAACCAAATTTCCCAGAACCTAAACCCCATTAAAGGCATGAAGCCAAACATCATTCGGTGTACCCAATCTCGTCTAACCAAACTGCATCCATGCCATCACCTCACAATTTCCCTCACACCAACAAAACTATTCAGTTACCTAAACCACTAAAACAAACCGCTGATCCCTCTCCAATGCTAAAATAACAACCATAAACTCAAAGCCTAATATACCCATACTCTTGTTACCCAACTACTGTACCAGTAAAATGTGTAATTACTCTCGAAATCTATACCCTGACTAGACAAGCAAACACTAAATCCATTGCCATTTGAAACCCAGCAAAGGTAATAGCATACCCTCATGACATATTGCAACCCGTTACTGCCCAATGAAGTAATAACCACATAAAATCACTTTTAAATCCAATGTAACAACAATCCTGGCATCACTCTAATGCCCATGTAGACAAGCTGCTTACACCACCATACAAGGCCTTTACCAGTATGACCCCAAATGCGCCACAACCATAAAACCAAGCCAGGCAAAACTAACCAAACACAAAGTACACCAAAACTTGAAATGCCCACTGGCACCAGACACACCAGGTCAGTGACTAGCCCTCACCATCCAGAATATTGTAAAATAATCCTACCCTACCTCCTGTAAAATGCAGTAACTCAAAACTAAATCCTTCTATACAAAACGTGCCACCTAGCTCATTAGCCTGAGCCACTTATTCAATGCAACCCATTACTCCTGACCAAAATAAACCCCTTTACCAAAAACTCCCCTATAAATGATCCCCTTCATCCTGCTGGAGTCAAGTAATGCTAACCATCATCTGACATGTCTCGGCTCACCTAATATGTCCTTCAACAGTAACCATAACTTGGTATGCTACCATGGTAATCTGCCCACCTGACCCCTTTCACGGAAGACCCCACCTACCCATAAGACAGTGTGAAATTCAAGCCTGATGCTTCCCGCACAAAATAAGATAACAAAAACAACTCCCGAGACAGACATTACCTTAAGGCTGGGGAAAGAAGCGCAACAATAAACAGACCCCACCAAATACAGATGCACTGCTGGAAATCCAAGACCTCCTTCCCAGCGCTCCATCAGCTGAGACATTCCTCAGCATCCCCTTTCAACTGTCAAGTGCACATTCCTTCAAACCACCAAATAATACTGCTCAGCATGTCCCCATCTGCGACCTCAATGCGATCTGTAAAGAAAAAAATGTAAATACTCCACACACGCAAAATCAATATTTAATGACATTATGCACAACCAAAGGCATGGCTCTTCCATCAACTGTATGGAGTGCTTGCAGTACTGAATGTGAAACCCCCATGCAACTTAATGATGTCTTAACCAAAAATTCCCCATAAAGTTTCTTCCTAACACCCATATTCATGATACGACTGATACCCATGTGAAATAAAACAAATTCATAACCTCAAAAGGCCTCTTCTATAAATGAAATTATGACTTTAGCCATCCCACGAGGTTTCTCAACAACGTTATTACCCAATAACTAAGGCAGGTACTTTTGACCCCTATCAAGAAAATCCACTTAAACTGGCTGACATGCAACTTCCATAGCCCATAACCCCCAAAAAAAAAAAACACGTTTGGCACAACACTGCCTTGCTTATACAAGAATAACAACACCTCCTTAACCCACTACCAAACAAACTGGATGAATGACTAAAGTCACCCTAGAGCTCTACCCACATCCCGCAAAGGACAATAACAGCAGAATGTGGAAATAACTATCAAACATGGCTACCCTACAAAACCCAAACCATTAACCCAAACCCAACATATTGTTAACAGCTGACATCTACCTTCCAACCTTTCATCCAAAAACCTTAACCTGGTAGATGACATTCCCAATATCTGCTTGAGAAACAAATGTACCCAATGATACCGCCATAAGACCAGACCACAGCTTCCTGTCTGACAGAACACTCCATCGACCCTCCACAAACACCGTTCAAGCAACTGGATGGGTAACTACATTCACCTCAAGAGCTCCACCCATTTAAAGGCAAGGGCTGAACTTGCTGGCTTGCAAGAGCCCTGGAGCCATTAGTCTAATAACTTCCTATGATCTTATGACTATTGTGACTCCAACCCCTTTGTGGGAATCACACATTCCCCTTAAACAATCCCCAACACAATTGTATCCTTCCTCAAGTAACTTCACTTACCCCCAGACTACCCAACTGCAGTAATGCTAAACCTGCCTTATTGTACCCGAAGTGGAATTATCTGTGACCTAAATGTGCTCCATTCACCATGCCTGACCATAGCTGAACTTTATGGTATCTGTCATATACCCACAACCAACCCTATTCATCTACTGCAAGGTCTAACCCTAGTAAAATAACCGAAAGGCCACTCAGTGTTAGGCTGCCAAGTTATTAACCGCTGTCCAAGCAATCCACTTAAACCGACCATCACACAACCTCAATAACACCTCTACTCAAAAGCCACAATTGAAATGGTAACCACACCACATCTATCTATCTACCTATCTCTTTACCAGGCTGCATGAATGACGATAAATTCACCCAAGGATTCCACCCATGTCCCTTGATGGACAGAAGGAACCGTATGCAGAATAAGAAATGAAAACTGGCTAAACTACAACAAAACCTTAAAACCATTAACCTCATAGTTTCCTATGCTCCTATGATAGTTATGATTCTGCCTCACCTGCAACACCAAACTCCCCAAACACAGCCTCCGCCCTGCATTACCTTAACACAAACATACCATCCTCTGCAACCCTAGTGTGCACAATTTCAACTGACAAAATCCCTACATGAAGAAACCATTACTTTCATGTCAGGAGGGCACTGACCACTGCTCACTCAGCGCAAACCCATCACCTTTTGATCCCCCGTCCTTCAGCTCACCAACCAGTGTCCACTGAAATTTCATACCACCATGATCTGCAAAAGAAAAACAAATTAATCACTTTGTTTTTCCAAATTGAACATGTCTATGTCACAGATATTAACACCATGACTTCCCCTTAACGTCTCCATAAGTTAACTTACAGATATGAAAACTCTGAAAAAAACCCAAGTAGAGAAACCCAAAGTATAAAGAAAAGTATAAATGAGTTAAATTCCATCCCTTCCACAACGACATTAAACACTGTCCAAGGCCTCCCATGTTTATCAACTGCCCAGCCACCCAATTGCCCTACTGCCTCCATCTCAAAGAGACTGGAACCTTGACAGCTTCTCTCTTGAGTTACCTTGTTCTACAAGCCTCTCTTAACACCCCTGTACACAGCATTGACCATTAAGATGCCTAAAACACGTGTCAAATACCTAAATAACATACTCATATCTCTCAGGTGTAAACAGCTTATCTGCTCGTAACATTATCCCCCTACAACAAGTTTTCCCAACAGTCATTACTTTAGCTGAGACTCATGGTGTAACATCAAAACATCAAATATGAAGTCAGAACTAAAACGGGTGTAACATCAAAACATCAAATAATATGAAGTCTGAACTAAAACGGGTGTACCATCAAAACATCAAATAATATGAAGTCTGAACTAAAACGGGTGTACCATCAAAACATCAAATAATATGAAGTTGGAACTAAAACGGGTGTACCATCAAAACATCAAATAATATGAAGTCGGAACTAAAATGGGTGTAACATCAAAACATCAAATAATATGAAGTCGGAAGTAAAACGGGTGTAACATCAAAACATCAAATAATATAAAGTCAGAACTAAAACGGGTGTACCATCAAAACATCAAATAATATGAAGTTGGAACTAAAACGGGTGTACCATCAAAACATCAAATAATATGAAGTCAGAACTAAAATGGGTGTAACATCAAAACATCAAATAATATGAAGTTGGAACTAAAACGGGTGTAACATCAAAAACATCAAATAATATGAAGTCTGAACTAAAACATCTGCCAGAGGAATGTCAAAGGTGGGTACATCAAATAATATAAAGTCAGAACTAAGAGGAACGAAAGGTGTACCATCAAGTTGACCGACAAATAATATGAAGTTGGAAGACCTAAAAGGGAATGTGTACCATCAAAACATCAAATAATGAGGGATTTAGAACTAAGCGGACAGGTAAGTGTGCAATAGTGAGGGATGTAGGGGTGGTAGGGAGTTAGGGGTAGGGTGAGTTGAGAGTGTGCTGCAGTGTCGGAGCTTGGGGGGTGGGTAAGTAGTTAGGGTTAGGGTGCAGGTAGGGAGAGTGTCGGAGCTTGGGGTTAGGGGTGGGTAAGTGAGTTAGGGTTACATGCAGGTAGGATATGAAGTCTGAACTAAGGGTTAGGGTTTGGGCTAGAGGAATGTCCCAGTGTAGTGTATTGTTTACTCAGGGTACCCCTTATTCACAGTAAACAAAAGTTAAACGTCTTTTTTTTTTTTTTTTAAATAAAACTCCTCCACATGAGCATGGGGAAAAACAGTACCACAGGGTCCATAAACCAGAACTGGATCCTTATCTCATAGCCTATGACCAACCAGACCAGCAAACAGCAATGTCCCCAAAGGAAACCACCTCCCTCAACAACCAGCTCACCAGTTCAACCTTATGAGAAAAAGACCAAAATATAAAAATCTCTCTCACCACACATCACACCCTTGAGGGCAATGCAGCGACCCATCAGAAGTACAAAGATGCCTCTACAGTGCTCCGTGTCAACCATGCAGAAGCCAATAAGGAAAAAAAAATGTTGTATATACTACATAAGTTGTACAAAATATAGCTTATTTAGGTACAATAAATCCACAGGCACAATAATGAAATGCGAAGAATTCCATATTGTTAAAACAGCTGTTACTGCTGCACAGTGCGTGCGTGAATGACCTTCACTCCGAGCTTCCTGTAGCCCATGGAATCACTTAGACCTATCAGAGAGCTATCCCATAGGAAAGATGGTGAATTAAAAACTTGAACTGAAACACTGTTCACTATATATATATATATATATATATATATATATATATATATATATATATATATATATTTTTTTTTTTTTTTTGTAAAGATGGGCAAGGTGAATTCATACATACCTCACTGCCATGACTGTTCCCACAAAAAACACACAACACACACATGTTAGGAGGCCAGCCCCAAACCTACAACTGAGCATTCTGTGAAGATCTGGGCCAAGCAAGAAGTACAAAGGAAACCGCACCAACAAACTCGACTGCCCAACAGGTCCGGCTGCAATGATCCATTGCTTGATGTCACTTGTGAGCCTGCAAACCATCCAGAACAGCCACTTACAACCCCTGTACACCCACAAGGACACAAGTCAGAACACTTTACCCATAAACACCTAGTCTAAGTGGCCATCTAACGCAGCCTAACACTCGTGGGGGAAAACAAAAAGCTAGCCATACTGTCCACCTCCCTGACTGCTGAAACCATCATACAACACCAACACCAGTGCTACCAGACAACTGCTGAAAGCAACCTCCCTATTCCTCCCACTCAAACCGCTAAAGGAAGCATATCCAGCCAGACTCTAACCACCACTTGAATGACAGCAGCATTCACCCATAGAGACTCTGACACTTAAAATGCAGCTGACGTGAAGAACACAAAAATCAGTCTGTAACTGCAAGTTAATGATAATATGCACCCCCAACTCATCACAATTAGCAAACATGGCAAATAATTATAATGTGATGAATTTCATCATAAAATTAATATTAGCTTGAAGTATTACCTGTTGTCTTGGTCCCAAGCAACCTCCCTTTCATGCCAAATTTAACTTACCTCCAAACACATCCTTCCCTTAAAGTACTGGGCTTATCTTAACTTGCCAAATGACACAACTGAATAGACTGGGAAACAATGCCCACCCCACAGAAAGCTGCATTCACAAATGTCATTAAGCTACAATTACCTCACCACAACAACACTAACCTGACCGGCTGCCATAAACAGTCCGAAGGGCCACAACAAAACAAAATAAGGGGCGAGAGCAGCAAAACCTCATATTTGGAGCTAGTATAACACACTGCAACACACGCAATAGCCAAAGCAGCGGAGTTTGCCACCTTGCAATTTCCTAATGGAAGTGAAGTCTAACTCAAATGCCTGTCATCATGGTGAACTTATTCCTTCCTGCCTTGCCACAAACCCAGAAACCATGCAGTCCCAAGTAAAAAAAAATATTAAAATGAACCACCATTCCCTCTAGTATAGTCCCCAAGGCCTACCTTCTTGAATTACCTCACTGCAACAGCAGAACTTACTTACTAGCCTCAGTAAGAAACTGAGATGCTTCATAAAATCCTCCAAAGCTAGTTATGAAAATAAAATTGCCAAAGATTCCAAAGACAACCACAAAGCATTCTATAACTATGTCAAGAATCTAAATGGCAATGCTCACATCTGCTCTGAGCTAAAACAGAATGGCAATAAATATACTGATCCAAAGGATATTGCCAATATCCTGGAAGATCGATTCAGTGCCAACTTCACCCCCCTCTCACCCCCTAAATGGCCCATCTCAGTACCGGAAGATTGCCAAATTCCAGTAATAACGGCCACACAGGTACAAAACACACTCTCTAAAGCCAAGAATACAGCATCCATGGGACCAGATGACATCCCGGGCTGTGTACTACATGAACTACAATATGAACTGGCACCTCACCTAAGTGTCATGTTTAATCATAGCCTCACCTCAGGTTTCGTGCCCACTGAGTGGTGCAGAGCTACAGTTATCCCAATCCACAAGGGGGGATCCACCTTGGATCCCGGAAACTACCGTCCCATCAGTCTGACAAGCCTTATCTGCAAGGCCATGGAGGGTATTATCATGGAACTTATAAACAAAGACATTGGCAACCTTCAAACACTGGACCCCACCCAGTTTGGGTTTGTGAAGGGCCGATCTTGTCTCCTGAACCTGATTGACTTCTTTGAATCAGTCTCCAGAGCCATGGACAAGGGTAAGGTGGTCCACACAGCCTATCTAGACCTTGCCAAGGCCTTTGACACCATCCCTCACTCTGGAATCATAGATAAACTTACTAAGTTGGATATTAATCCCTATGTCACCCAATGGGTTGCTAAATGGCTTACTGATAGAACCCACACTGTAAAAGTAGCCGACTCCAAATCCAGCTCCAGACAAGTGACAAGTGGAGTACCTCAGGGTTCAGTCCTAGGGCTGCTCTTGTTTGGCATCTACTTCTCTGAAGTACAGGTCAACACTAAGGGACTCTGGCTAACAAAGTTTGCAGATGACTGCAAACTGGGAGCCATTATTGAATCCCCAAATGATGTGGATACTCTACAAAAGGGCCTTACAGAAACAGATGCTTGGTGCCAGAGCCATGGGCTCAAGCTCAATGCCAAGAAATGTATTGTTATCCCCTTTGGGAAAAACATGTATCCATGAATTACCATATAGGTGGCAGTACACTAAACACAGAAAGTGTGATAAGAGACTTAGGGACACAGGTGGACAGTGGTCTCACCTTCGATAACCACATCGCCACAACAGTCAGGAAATCCTTCTATGTGGCACACCTCATCACAAAGGGCTTTTCATCCAGAAAAAAGGAGGTCATTGTCCCACTTTACTCATCCTTCATTAGACCCATTATAGAATACAGTGCCCCATTTGGTATGTACCTCTCAAGACATCTGCAACAACTGGAAAGGCCACAGAAATACCTCACTAAAAGAATCACAGGCCTAAAGCAGATGCCCTACGCTGACTGCCTTAAAAAATTCCAGCTATACTCTGTCACATATCGTCTACTCAGAGGCAATCTCTGCTTAACATACAAGGCCATGTCAAACCCAGAGCTGTCAAACCCACGACTGTTCCCACAAAAAGAAATCCCAATCCCTCAGAGCTACACGCTCCAGGGATCTAAACCTTGTCATCACAATAAACAAAACATGCTGGAGGGATAGGTTCCTGACCCAGAGACTCCCCAGACTCTGGAATAGATTGCCCATACATGTCAAGCAGAGTGCCTCTTTGGACCTCTTCAAGAGGAACCTTGATGATTGGATGGGAGAAAGGAAATTCACCCCAGGGATCACGTCAGTCGCCCTGCTAGACAGGGGTCCAGGAAAGTAAATAATGTGGGAAGAAATAGCCAGGGAATTGTTATGGCTAGGCTTGTATAGGCCCTAGGGCTGATAGCCTAGTACCAACCTATGAACCTATGAACCTACAGGTAGTCAAGAGCATGACAGTTGCAGTAGCATAGTAAGCTCATGCCAAAATGTGATTCCTCCCTCAGTTACCCTTGACAAAACTCTCCAAGCCCCTCCATACCCTTACCTCATTTCCTCCTAAAGGAAACCGCACCAATGAACTCGACTGCCCAACAGGTCCGGCTGCAATGATCCATTGCTTGCTGTCACTTGTGAGCCTGCAAACCATCCAGAAAAGCCACTTACAACCCCTGTACACCCACAAGGACCCAAGTCAGAACACTTTACCCATAAACACCTAGTCTAAGTGGCCATCTAACTCAGCCTAACACTCATGGGGGAAAACAAAAAGCTAGCCATACTGTCCACCTCTCTGACTGCTGAAACCATCATACAACACCAACACCAGTGCTACCAAACAACTGCTGAAAGCAACCTCCCTATTCCTCCCACTCAAACCGCTAAAGGAAGCATATCCAGCCAGACTCTAACCACCACTTGAATGACAGCAGCATTCACCCATAGAGACTCTGACACTTAAAATGCAGCTGACGTGAAGAACACAAAAATCAGTCTGTAACTGCAAGTTAATGATAATATGCACCCCCAACTCATCACAATTAGCAAACATGGCAAATAATTATAATGTGATGAATTTCATCATAAAATTAATATTAGCTTGAAGTATTACCTGTTGTCTTGGTCCCAAGCAACCTCCCTTTCATGCCAAATTTAACTTACCTCCAAACACATCCTTCCCTTGAAGTACTGGGCTTATCTTAACTTGCCAAATGACACAACTGAATAGACTGGAAAACAATGCCCACCCCACAGAAAGCTGCATTCACAAATGTCATTAAGCTACAATTACCTCATCACAACAACACTAACCTGACCGGCTGCCATAAACAGTCCGAAGGGCCACAACAAAACAAAATAAGGGGCGAGAGCAGCAAAACCTCATATTTGGAGCTAGTATAACACACTGCAACACACGCAACAGCCAAAACAGCGGAGTTTGCCACCTTGCAATTTCCTAATGGAAGTGAAGTCTAACTCAAATGCCTGTCATCATGGTGAACTTATTCCTTCCTGACTTGCCACAAACCCAGAAACCATGCAGTCCCAAGTAAAAAAAATATTAAAATGAACCACCATTCCCTCTAGTATAGTTCCCAAGGCCTACCTTCATGAATTACCTCACTGCGACAGCAGAACCTACAGGTAGTCAAGAGCATGACAGCTGCAGTAGCATAGTAAGCTCATGCCAAAATGTGATTCCTCCCTCAGTTACCCTAAAACTCTCCAAGCCCCTCCATACCCTTACCTCATTTCCTCCTAAACCTCCTTCCATCCCATTTAATGCTATCCTCCCCCTATTCTCTTAATTGCTGCTAATCTATATAACTAGCTTCACTTAAAGATGTCCCAGGACAAAAAGGTCTGTTCCAAACCTCATTTCTAATATCACCTACTCGAATGTTATAAACATGTTATCCTTTCAAAATAAAAGGGCGATTAGTTTTGCCCATGTAAAAACCAGTGCATGATGACTTTATACACATGTATTCATCAAGAGGAAGGTGTGCCACTTGTTAGAAATTACTTTGTAAAAAAAAAAAAAAAAAACTTTGTTTTAACAATAATAATGATATTTTGTTGATTTGTTTATTAATGAATATCATTTTAGTCAGCAACTACATTTATTTTCATGGCAAATATTTTAAACAGTTACAGGAGTTGCAATTATAAATGAATACACAGACCTGTGGAAAGTAAGACAGAAGATAAGCAGTTTGGAATTAGGTCAGGACAACTGATATGGCCGTGTGTTAGATAGTGTAGAAAAGGCTGGAGGAAAAGGAAAAAGTCCAACTGGACATCTGTAGACTTGGGGAAGCACATGACAAAGTCCATACATCTCAACCAGTTAGTGTAAGAATTCTAGGAAAAGGAAAAAGTCCAACTGGACATGTGTAGACTTGGAAAGCGCATGACAAAGTCCATACATCTCAACCCGTTAGTGTAAGAATTCTAGGAAAAGGAAAAAGTCCAACTGGACATCTGTAGACTTGGAAAGCGCATGACAAAGTCCATGCATCTCAACCAGTTAGTGTAAGAATTCTAGGAAAAGGAAAAAGTCCAACTGGACATGTGTAGACTTGGAAAGCGCATGACAAAGTCCATACATCTCAACCAGTTAGTGTAAGAATTCTAGGAAAAGGAAAAAGTCCAACTGGACATGAGTAGACTTGGGAAAGCACATGACAAAGTCCATACATCTCAACCAGTTAGTGTAAGAATTCTAGGAAAAGGAAAAAGTCCAACTGGACATGTGTAGACTTGGAAAGCGCATGACAAAGTCCATACATCTCAACCCGTTAGTGTAAGAATTCTAGGAAAAGGAAAAAGTCCAACTGGACATGTGTAGACTTGGGAAAGCACATGACAAAGTCCATGCATCTCAACCAGTTAGTGTAAGAATTCTAGGAAAAGGAAAAAGTCCAACTGGACATGTGTAGACTTGGGAAAGCACATGACAAAGTCCATACATCTCAACCAGTTAGTGTAAGAATTCTAGACAAAAACAAAAGTAATAAGTGGTTGAAGGTCCAAAATCAGGAACAGATTTTAAATGTTGTTTTTGAAAACTTAGAAAATTGGTAAAATAACAAATTTTGCATTAACATGCACTTTCTCATGGATATGAAGTCTGAAACTCAGATGTTTGCTGTTATTGATGTCTTCAGTTCTCAATGATTTTCCAGAAAACCACAAGTTTTATGAGGAACAGGCCACAAATATGAGGCAAAATCTAGACATTCTGCAAAATTCTGGTGAGCTGAGAGGTATGCAAGAAAGATGATTTGAGGAGAACTGTGATGGCTTGAAGTCCTCAGAACATTAGCAGAATTAAGATAAAGTGTGACAGACAGCCAAAATAGCTTGTTTCCTTGGGTGAAAAAAGTGTATGCTTTATATGACAAATGCAGTTACTGTAG
The DNA here is from genome assembly GCF_019279795.1 of Protopterus annectens. NCBI lineage: Eukaryota > Metazoa > Chordata > Ceratodontiformes > Protopteridae > Protopterus > Protopterus annectens. The sequence goes on along the minus strand of NC_056748.1, from coordinate 55,975,327 downwards.
ATTAGGGCCACAAGGTTTAAATTAAGGTATTAATATTAAAAACATCTTAATTTAAAGTAATAACACTTAAAATTTGCTTTTCATATAAGTGAGGCTTTGGTATGCTTGTGAGTGCTCTTTAGAACTTAAACTCATCTGTTTGTCATGACAATCTGTTAATGACTTTAAAAATCCCTTATTAATTGCAAGTGTTTAGTTTTGAAGAAGTCTCTTTCTTGGTTATTTTATTTTTCATTAAATGAGCAGTAATATCATCTGAAAGTTAAATCTTATTTCTGTTACCTAGATGACCGTTAATTTACCTGTCAGGATCAGATTTTAGAATATGAAGACTTTTTTAAATATATAAGTCAAAACATGTTTGGTTTCTACTGTGTATGCTAAAGATGAAGAATGTTGAAAAAATTGACATAAAACTATATGTTCATTGTGGTAAGTCAGAAACTGCCTTATACAGAAATACCACATCAGGCAACACTTTCTGCTTGCTGAGTGCATATCCAATGCACTTAATTAATGAGTTACACTGTAACAAGTTTCATAGGGTAAAGTGGGTTTAATTAATTTTTAATGATTTTAATGGGGATAATGAAGTTTATGACATATTATTTACATGTGGATGTAGTGAGGAGGTTTCAAAGGTAGCACCATGTGGGTCTTTCACTGCTCTAAACTAGGAAATGAAAATGTGAGTCTGTCCCTGGCAAGCAAGCCCCCTTCTTCCCCACCTGGATGAGAACACCCATCCTCCTTACCTGCCCCCTTCTTCCCCACCTGGATGAAAACACCCATCCTCCCTACCTGCCCCCTTCTTCCCCACTTGGATGAGAACACCCATCCTCCCTACCTGCATCATCAAGCACTTAAGAAACTGTATAAATTCAGACTACCATGACCATAGTCAGGTTTTTATCTTTGTATAGACTGAACTATTTTGATAAAATGTGGAAGGTTACAATTCCTTATAAACCTTATGATATAGATTTATATCCTGGACTAAATGAGTAGATCAGTGCCATTTTTATCACACATTATGCATTTCCTGTAAACTGAGCAGTTATCACACCTTAAAAGCATTTTGTCTCTTCCTCTTTGCAGACCCCCCCCTATTGGGACACGATTTACGAATGGCTTCTGGAATCTCCTGAAGGCTATCAAAAAGCCTGCATAAAGGTTTGGTTCATTCTGAGCTCCATCCTTCATCTCATCCCCTCAAGTAGACAAAATTATATGTTTGCTTGGTTTTCTCACTCTGTATGTATTATCTGGTGAATGATGCTGTATTCTGTATAATAAATAGACAACACATTGTCTCAGGATGTTTTACTTGCCAAACTAAATGGGTAGTCCAGTGAATCACCTTGCCCTGTCAACTATACTATGCAGGTGGGACCACTTAGAATGTGAGGCATCAATTAATAGAACATCATGGGATATTCATAATAAGGTAGACTTTATCCATGTTGCAAAACATTTTGTGAGAAATCATCAGTTGTGACTACCTGATCTAATTTGGCATCTTTTATTATCTCAAATAAGAAAGCCTGGTTCTTAATATAGCATCCCCATTAAAAAGGAAGGTGACAAGGTTGATTTTTGAAATTTTATTTTATTTATTTATTTATTTATTTATTCATTTATTTATTTATTGATGTTTGTTAACCAAGTTGGTCCTGCTGGGCTTGAGGCCCATTTTCAGTGGCAATCCGAGGAGAAAAGCTCCATTAAATACACAGTAAAAGTACATTACAATATAGACAAACTAAAACTGGAAAATGAACACTTATAAAACTCTAAAAAAGCATCCAGCAGGAGTTCCGAGTACAAGAAAGCCCAAACGCTGTGCAAATACTATAAACCAACCACGTTTATTTTAAGTGCTTTTCGTTGCCAAAATGCAGCAACTTCTTCAGAAATAGTTACAAGTTTCAAACAGCATCATTTAAGTAATTAGTTCAATTACATGATGTTCGTATCAATTGAAAACGTCACAACTAATTAACTTCATAAATTCATTAAAGCTGAATGCAATACTTAAAGTTCTAAATTACTGTATGTCAAACATAAAACTTCAACATGATTATAAAATAAAACAGAATAAAACATCCTTATAATAAAGTATGTATATATAGTTCAATACAATAAAACCAACTTCTTTCATAAATAACAAAATACATAATATTCAAATTTAGCTAACTTGCATGTTGTCGTCAAAGCATACTAGGAAGTCTGAAATTTGTCGTCCACTATGTATCCACCCAATGCATTTCAAATGCAATATTTGCTGTTCAATGATGGCAGCCAAAGGCCTGCAGCTAGGAACACAGATGACATAGCCCTGCAGCAACACTATAAAGTGCATAGAGTGTCAGGTCATGCATTAATAAGCATTCACAGAGGATTTTTAACTTAGGTAATGCAAAGGGGGCCCACTAATATCAGAGTGCAGCACACAATCATTTCAAAATGATATTACAGATTAGCACAGCTACACAACTAACATACGCATATGGAGGTCCTGCTAGCAGCAAGGACTGCTGGCACACACATTCCAAATGACTACCATAATGTAACATATGGCCTGGCAGTTGCCCAAATGGTTGACATAATGGCATATTTACCTCCTATGTTGTTCACGGACACAACAGACATGCTGCCTGTTACTCTGTTATTGATGCCTTCAGCTAACATACTTACTTTAAACACATACCTCAATATTCTGTGGGATGGGTTCCCCATTAAGGCTCTGGCTGTACACTAGAGCTGCCAGTGGTCACACCTTTACTCATAACTGTTGTTGTCCTCCACATTCTGCAGCCTCTCTCACTATGCTTATTGCCTGCAGCAGTAGCACCAGCTGCAGCCTGTAGCCCACACATAAATGTACATCCTCCCTGTGCTGATGTAGTATTTCTACCCAGAATTTCCACCCTGTCCTATGAGAAAGGAGAAGGATTCTACATTGAGGTCTTATATCCCCTTCAATAGTTGCAGCAGAGTGCCTGATTACACTGCAAATCAGCTGTGTATGCTTCAGTTAGCATTACTCATCCACAGACTGGTTCAGAGGCAATCACCTGCTAATGAGGTACACCTTAAAAAGGAAAACCTTAGCTAGGGGAACCATTGTGTATGACAGTTACTTTGTATGAACTTGTTGACATATACATAAAACATATATATATATATATATATATATATATATATATATATATCACAAGGTGGGTTGAAAACTTGCTAACAGATAGAACCCACAGTGTGAAAGTAGCTGACTCCAAGTCAGACTGCCGACCAGTCATGAGTGGAGTCCCGTATGGTTCAGTCCTGATTCCTCTCTTGTTTGGTATCTACTTCTCTGAAGTCCAGGCCAACACAAAGGGACTCTGGCTGACAAAGTTCACAGACAATTATAAGATGGGAGCTATTATTAACTCCCCAGGTGATGTTGACATCCTGCAGAAAGGCATCACTGAGACCAATGACTGGTGTCAGAACCATGGCCTTAAGCTCAATGCCAAAAATGTGTTATCATCCCTTTGGGAAAACTTGATTCCCATGAATTACCTCATTGATGGTAGTCCACTTAACACACAAGCCGTTATAAGAGATCTGGGAACACAGGTTGACAGCAATCTCTCTTTTGACCACCACATTACCACTGTGGTAGGAAAGTCCTTCTATGTGGCACATCTCATTACTAAGGGTTTTGCATCCAGAAACAGAGAGAGGTGATTGTCTCCCTCTACTCTTCCCTCATTAGGCCAATCATCAAGTACAATGCAAAGTAGGGTACAGGTGGAGGAGACCCTGGAGAGGTAGAGATATGCTCTAGAGAGAAGAGGAATGAAGGTCAGCAGGACTAAGACAGAAAATATGTGTGTGAATGAGAGGGAGGATAGAAGAATGGTGAGGCTGCAAGGAGTAGAGGTGGCGAAGGTGGATGAGTTTAAATACTTGGGGTCAATAGTTCAGAGTAACGGTGAGTGTGGAAGAGAGGTGAAGAAGAGAGTACAGGCAGGATGGAGTGGGTGGAGAAGAGTGTCAGGAGTGATTTGTGACAGATGAGTACTTAAAGGGAAGGTCTACAAGAGGGTAGTGAGACCAGCTATGTTATATGGGTTGGAGACAGTGGCATTGACAAAAAGGCAGGAGTTTGAGCTGGATGTGGCAGAGTTAAAGATGTTAAGATTTGCACTGGGTGTGACGAGGGTGGACAGGATTAGGAATAAGTATATTAGAGGGTCAGCCCAGGTTGGAAGGTTTGGAGACAAAGCCAGAGAGGCAAGATTACATTGGTTTGGACATGTGCTGAGGAGGGATGCTGAGTATATTGGGAAAAAGATGCTAAGGATGAAGCTACCAGGTAACAGGGAAAGAGGAAGGCATAAGATAAGGTTTACGGATGTGGTGAGAGAAGACATGCAGGTGGTTGGTGTGATACAGCAAGATGCAGAGGACAGGAAGAAATGGAACCAGTTGATCCGCTGTGGTGACCCCTAATGGGAACAGCCAAAAGAAGATGATGATGATATATATATATATATATTGGCTTCTTTCCAAAGAGGTGAGTTGTACTCCATCAGGTATGTAATCATTTTATCACCAACATGATGTATATGGTGGAATATACTTATGGGGAATGGGATTACATCAGTATGGCTGTTGTAGAACTTTACTGGTGACATATCATTCATCTCCACATCTGTTACATCTACAGAGGAGCTACAGTACAGTAAGCATAGAATGCTGTATGCTAAATAGGGAAACAGGTCCCCTGGATAACACCACTATTTGTTTGGCACTGTTGGTTGTATAGAATTTGGGGGGGGTTTACTGCTATGGAGCACACTACATTGGACTCCTGTCTTGGCTGTCTTATCTTACATCTGTATCTGTCATGCCACAAACAGAATATTTGACTATTGCTACTCCATCACTTGCACCCACAACCATTGTATGTTGTGGACATACCTCTCAACTGTACATATGTTAACAGATTGTCCAGAGTTTTGCCTCATATATTTGGTCCATGTTTCATAAAACTGTGGTTTTCTTGCAAAGTAGTTGCAAATCATTAAAGAATGCAGTTAGACAATAATTAAGGACATCTGATTTGCAGACTTCATATCCTGGAGATGTGTCATGGTCATGCACAACCTGTTATTCCATCAACTGTGTAAGTTTGGAACACCAATACATATAAATTGTCCCTATTTTCTGGCCTTTTTCCCAATTTTTTTTTATGGATTTGTCCAGGTTTCTTGCTATAACAGGTTGAAACGTATGGTAGGGCACACATTTGAATTTTAGATGTGTAATCAAACAGCGAATACTGATAGTGTCCTATATGGATGTGTCTGTACCTTCTGCACCCTGATGGATTTGATCCTGACATGTGTTCTCTTTTTGTTGTAGATCAGCAATAATGTATAGGCATCGAAGAACCCCTTTCACTGATCCTGAGAATTATGTATTTGTGGAGGCTCTGTGGCAGCATTATGAGGTCCTACTGTCCAGGGGGAGGCCCAACAAAGAGGAGTGGGCAGCATTGTGGGCTGACCTAGTTTGGAATGAAAATGTGGTTGATCAGCAGAGTAGGACATATATGAGCAGGTGTGACTCTGTGACACAGATATGATCCATGCTGCACACAGAAGAGCAGCGGGTGTGGCCAGGGATCATGGTGTCACTGGTGAGGGCCTGTTGCAGAACAACCATTTTCAGCCACTTAGAAATTCCTGGCAAACCTAGGTACACACCGCTCCCAGGTATCCATCACACAGTATGTTGTGGATGTGGGTGCCTCCATTTCAACACCAGAGGAGTATCCAGGTATGCTTAATAGGATCATCACTGGAATAATGTAACATTCGGTGTGTCAGTGTGTATATAGTTTTAAGTGGGTGTCAGGTTTTATTTTGGAAGGAAAACTGGTTAGCTGCAGTTTGAGTCTCAGGCCAGATTGTGACCAACATACCATTTTACATAGTAGCTACTGTAAATGTCAGATATTTTGACACATACCCTGTTATAATGTAATATGCAGAACTGTTTTCATTACCTCTCCCTCAAATCTTTTCAGGAACATCAGGAATTGGACAGGCTGCGGTCCGACTCCTGGTAAGCACAACATTGTTTTCCTACACATGTATATTTAGTGAAATGTATATGCTAAACTGTCTTTCTAGGCCTGATAGCTGGATTGATGTACTGTCTGCCTGATTGCCAACTGTAGAGATAGATTCTGACTGTGCACAGTTTACACTCATACCTATGCCCTGTAGACATTGTCAGGATAGTACAGATTGCTAGATGTGCCAATTGTGCAAGGGTTTTTCAAAATGTCCACACTGAACATAATTTAGGGATTGATCATGAGATTATTTTTTAAAGAGCTTTTGTTTGCTGGTCAATATTGATTTGGGTTAGTCTATAATGTCCTCATGTCCTACTATTAGAGCTTGGAGGTCAGACAAGTCTGTGATACTGACAGCAGTGTATACAGCATAACATATACTGCAACATAGTAATGCATAGCATAGTAGTAAGAGTATTAATGTAATGCTGTTCCCTTTTTTTTCCACAGGTGACCATGGGGGCTGGTCTCTGTCCCCTTCACAACCTGATGACGGAGTTGCTTCAGACTCTGATGATGATGGTGGCCAAAATGAGGCACAGCTGGGGGTTGCAGGGGCTGAATCTGAGATAGAGGTTGACATTCCTTGTCCACCTTCATTGTCACTGTACACAGCCAGTATGCCTATGCATGCCCAGTCCCCTGTGGCCACAGATATTGTACAATCAGAGGGTGGGGACATTGAATGAGAGAGTGTGGCTACTGAGGCTGCAGGGAGTGTTACACTGGCCATAGCCAAGCAGTTGGTGAGTTTACACCAAGGCAGATTGATAGGGGGGGGGTGCTTGTAGGAGGCTCGCTCTCCCTACACAACCTGTTGCAGGTGTCTCACCATGTGTCGCTCGGTGAATATTTAGGGCCAACGTGGAAGCACAGGCATGTTCTGAAAGGTACTCTTGCAGAATGCTCAGGGTTATAGATGCAGCACAGTATGACTTCTGTGTTGCTGATACCCTGGAATGATTGACTAACACAGTGGAAAGATGTTGGTCCCAGACAGATTACACAATATCAGTCTTGGAACACATGGTGTCTGTGATGGAACATCTGGTTGGAGTTCAGTGGCAACCTTTTGGACATATGTCAGCAACTACATCTGCTGAGAGTCAATGTGGCCATGTACAGTCTTGATGCCATAGTGGCAGTAGATCCAGTGCTCCAGAGGGGAGTGTGCTGTCCTCATCAAGACATGGCAGACCATGGGCTCATTGTCCTGGGCATTCCTGTGGAGGACTCATTCCCAGCAGACAGCAGTCACCCTCAGGTAGTAGCACAGCATCTGACCTTGGGCGTGGAGGTGCCAGTGCAATTCCTGGTAGAGCCAGTTCACATGTTTGGGGGGGGAGACAATGAACTTTCAGCTTTACCATGCATGGCATACAGGTGCCCAGCATATAGACATGTAGGACTAGGACTGAGCTTGACTGTGTTCATGCACACACTCACACACCACTGTCAAAATCAGGTCACCTACAGACACACACACACACACACACACACACACACACACACACACACACACACACACACACACACACACACACACATCTCCATGCTCAATCTTGCCTGCTTCCCTTCCTGACTCACACACATGCATGTCACCCTACTGGGTTAGCCTAGGCCTCCTGAACCCCCACGTAACACCCTGTGCAAGTGATGATACTTGTGCCACATCCTTGTCATCTGACTCATGGATGCAGGGAGGTAAAGCTATGTGTCTGATGCACAGGGTGACTATCTACATCACTGTGACCTATCAACCATTGTGTCTTTTTGCATGCTAGTTGTACTGCTCATTTACAGATATTGCACAATGCCATTTATAATGAACCTAGATTCATATCATGTGGTTACGTAACCATGGATGCTGTAGAAATGGCTTTGTGGTCACACAGTGAAAGGTGCCTCATGGAAATGTCTACGATTCTCTTTCAGGATTCTGTAGGACACGGCTATGCCTGCACATATACAATCAAACCATCAATGTGTTTGCACAGGATTGAATGTCAGCACAGATGAAAATGTCAGCAGAAAGATAAGTAACTATAGGGTCATTAAAATGTGGGTTCTTATGTGTTTAATATGTGAACGACTGCAAGGGCCTTTTGAAACCTAGCCATGCATCCCTAAACTGTGACAAGGGCTGATACCCTGGAAGTGTGCAAGCAGGTTTTGGGTGCTGAAACATCTACAGGCCTGGGTGTGGGAAATGAACAATCTCCACTTTATCTGTGTTCATAGTTTCATAGTATAGTTTCATAGTTTCATAGTATAGTACTAGGCTATCTGCCTTGGGGCATTTGTAAGCCTAGCCATAGTGATGTGGCTTTTGCCACCCCATGAAATGGTACAAAAATGTACAGAATAAATCTAGAATACTGTGCCTCTGTCTAGTAGTGACACAATGAAGGTCCCCTTATATAAAAGAATTAGTTTACTGTGCCCCTGTCTAGCAGTGACACTGATGTGACCCCTGGGGTAAACTTACGATCTCCCATCCACTCATCAAGATTTCTCTTGAAGAGAGTCAGTGAGGGGCTCTGCCTAATACGAATTGGGATCCTGTTCCAAAGCATGGGAAGCCTCTGGGTTATGAATCTATCCCTCTAGCATGTCCTATTCATACTTGTGCTGAGGTTTAAGTCTTTAGCTCTCGTGGTCCTGATGGATTTGGATTTTTTGAGGTGGAGCATGTCCATCAGATCCTGATTGGACATGGCCTTGTACGTCAGGCAGAGATCACCTCTGAGCAGGTGGTATGCTACTGAATAGAGCTGAAGTTTCTTTAGTCTGGCAGAATAAGACATATGTTGGAGACCCTTGATCCTTTTGGTGAGGTACTTTTGTGGTCTCTCCAGCTGTTGCAAATGCCGGGTGAGATACATACCAAATGGGACATTGTACTCAATCATGGGTCTGATGAGGGAGGAATATAGGGGTACAATGACATCCTTGGATCTGGATGTGAATCTCTTCATGATGAGGTGTGCAAGGTAGAATGTTTTTCTAACCACTTTGGCAACGTGGGTGTCAAATGAGAGGTCATTGTCTACTTGGGTCCCTAGGTCTCTGATTACTTTTTCCATACTCAGTGGGTTGCTGTCTATGTGATAATTTGTGGGTACTTTGTTTTTCCAAAGGGATGACTATACATTTTGGCATTTAGTTTAAGGCCATGACTCGCACCAGTTGTCCGTTTCACTGAGGCTTTTTGTTGGTTGTGTGTGTCTGCTGGTGTATCGACTATGGTGCCTAGTTTGCAGTCATCTGCGAACTTTGTCAGCCACAAACAGTCCCATGTTTGCTTTAACATCTGAGAAATAAATGCCAAACAAGAGGGGTCCCAGGACAGATCCCTGTGGGACACCACTTGTGACTGGCTTTGAGTCTGACATTGCTCCAGCGATTTTAACTTTATGGGTTCTGTCCTTTAGCCAGTTTGCAACCCATCTAGAGACATAAGGGTTTACTTTTAAACTGTTTAGCTTATCTATGATGCCTGAGTGGGGTATTGTGTCGAAGGCCTTAGCCAAGTCCAGGTATGCTGTATGGACTGCTTTGCCCTCATCAATGGCTCTAGTGACTGTTTTGAAAAAGTCAACCAGGTTTAAAAGGCAGGATCTGCCCTTTACAAAGCCGAACTGGGTGGGGTCAAGTGTCTGTAGGTCCCCTATGTCTCTGTTTATGAGTTCCATAATGATTCTTTCCATAGCTTTGCAGACCAGGCTAGTTAAGCTTATGGGGTAGTTTCAGGGTCTGTAGAGGCACCCCTTGTGGAGTGGGACCACTGTTGCTGTACGCCAGTGTTCAGGTACATATCCAGTAAGGCTAAGGTTAAATAGCATTTTTATGTGTGGGTTTAGCTCCTCTTGGAGTTCACGTAACATGCACCCCGGGATACCGTCAGGTCCCATTGATGCTGTGTTTTTTGCTTTGTTTAGGGCGGTTCTCACTTGGACATCTGAGATGAAAGGGAGATTACATTCAGCTGGGATAAGTATTTCTTCTTTTGGGGGTGAAGGAGGGGAGAAATTTACACTGAACCTGTCAGCCAGAATGTTGGCAATATCTGTGGGTTCAGTGTATTTTTTGTTGTTGTGAACCAACTCTGAGCATATCTGAGGGTTTCCGCCCAGGTTTCTAACATAGCTGAAGAAAGCTTTGTGGTTATCTTTAGTGTCCTTAGCGATTTTTCTCTCAAAGTTTGCCTTGGATGTTTTATGAGAGAGCGTAGTTTTCTGCTAATGTTGAACAGAGATGTCTAACATTCATGGGATTTAGCTCTGACGTGCAGTAGCTTCCTTCTTTTGTTATACAATTTGTTTATGGCTGAGGTCCACCAGACAGGATGCTTACATTTGGTGGAGAGGGACTTGGATTTGTTTGGGATTGCATGATCCATGCATTCTTGGAGATGTCCATAGAAAGCATTTGTGAAGGATTCGGCATTGTGGGATATGGTATCCACTGGCACAGTGGGCTTAAAGGATACCATCTCAGTCTTAAGAAGAGTGAAGTCTGCTTTTGAGAAGTTTTTCACTGTGGTCGTTTGTGCAGGGGGTGGAGGTGGGATATGTATATCCAGGGTGATTAGTTTGTGGTCAAATCTCACTAGTGAGGGGTATACTTCCGGTGTGGAGCATTTTGTCCCCATGTTTGTGATGATCAGGTCTAGTATATTATCTCCCCTAGTGGGAGAGGTGACTAGTTGTTCCAGTGCATTTGAATTTATGAATTCCAGGAACCTTTGGGCTTGGGTATTAGGGCTAGAATAATGTACCCAATCTATGTTTGGGTAGTTGAAGTCTCCCAGTATGATGGTATTTTGTGATACATTCATATCCTCCAATGTCTTCAGGAAGGCTGAGTGGGGTTCTTGAGATTGGGAGGGTGGTCTGTAACATGCTACCAGTTGTATAGCAGTTTTGCCTATGGTTAGTTGCACCTGTATGGTCTCTGATGCTTCATGTGTTGCTACTAACCTGGAGGTGTGGGTGTCCTTTATGAATATGGACACTCCCCGTTTGAGTTTTGGGGCCGAAAAGCATGATACGAGGTATAGCCTGGTAGTGCTGGGATGCTCTCAGGAGCCTTGAACCAGGTTTCAGTTACTGCACAGACGTGGATATTCTCCATGCTGAGGAGTGCATCAAGTGCCTGCATCTTGAGATTTAGACTTCTGGCGTTGAGCAGCATTACCCTTAGTTTTTCCATTTTTGTTTTCTAAGGAGGTGGGTTTGTCTTTTGAGCCTTGCCTAAAAAAGGCACTATGGGGTGGCAAGAGCCTTAGCCAATATCCGGAAGCCCAGTGGTGACAGGTGTAAGCCATCCCTTGTGAAGCAGCGTGGCTTGTCCAACATATCATCCCAGGCAGACAGACATTGGATCTCCTTAGAATGACACCAGTACTTGAGCCAATTGTTAAAGCTGATCATCTTGTCTTTGTATTGTGGTATCATTCTTGGTGAGGGCAAGATGCTGCTCAGGGTCAGGGTCATACCAGCCTGGGCTACATAATCAGAGAGCTCCTCTATGTCTCTTTTCATGTAGTCCAGGGAGGTACATCTCAGGTCATTCACACCAGCATGGACAATGAGTCATATTTGTACTTGCTTTGGAGTGACCTGAGTGCATGTGTTATGTGGTGGATCCTAGCTCCCGATAGACAGCTCACAGTCACCTTCTCCTTGTTCATCCTGGTGAGTGGGACATCAGTGTGTCTGACTATGGAGTCACCTATTACTAGTGTATCAGGCAAGGTGTTTGGCCTTAAGGGCTGCAATTGGTCGACACACTGATTTATTGAAGTATGTGTTGCATGTGTTTTGTTTTGAGGTGGTGGATTTTTGGATGTCTGCTTTGGGAGCCTCTGTTGTTTTGGTAAGTTTTTTATTAGAGCCTCCAAGTATGTCTTTGTGTTTTTATGTGTTTGGTTTGCAGTTGTGGTAGGTCTATGTGGGACTGGGATTGTTGTGTGTGTGTTTGCCATCTGCTCCTACCTGGTCATGCCAGCCCTGAGCTGAGAGAGTTCAGCCTCCAGTTTGGCTATATAGTTGCATCTCATACATGTATTTGTGTTTGTTGGGAGGAGGAGAGGGTTGTCTGTGTACATGAGACAATTGTAGCATTGTCTCAAGATACCCAGATTGACCAGCTGAACTGGAGACGATGCCAGTAATCTACCACTCGACATGCTAAAACAGTATAAGGGAGTGGTATACCTTTAAGGGAAGTGGATATTCACAGGGGTGGTAAGTAGATGTAGTGCTTTACTTAGTACGAGCGTGCCTACTTAGTAGAGAAGTATTGAGAACAAGTGCTAGGCTTATAGTACAGTGAGTAGTCTGGTTATACTAAGAGTAGAGCTTCCTTAAGGGAAAATTTGAAGAGCAGACTTGGCGGAGCCAGAAAAAGTTTAACCTTGTTTAACTGGCTAAGCTATTGGCGCCGACCAGCATAAAACGTGCAAAAATGCGGATTTTAAACAGTGAGCTACAAAAGAGCTAGAAATGGCCCAAAACAACCAATTACTACAGCTTCTTGTGCTGAGTCATTCCAGACATTGGTACTAAACCATGTGTGATTGTCCTGTTTGACATCCAAATGTGTAACTTGCACTTGATTTGTATTAGGGCAAAAACGCTACTTCACATGGATGGGAGCCTGTTCCATATAGGGTGTAGTCTCTGGGTTATATACCTGTCTCTCCAGAATGTCCCATTTATGCCACAGGTAAGGTGTAGGTCTGGAAAACAGGTAATTCTGGTGCTACTTGTTTTGTGGATAACATACATGCCCAGTCTGTAATACACTTGTGTACCCATTCTCAAGCCATCTGCATACAGACTGTAGAACAACTGTGATTTGAAAGATAGGTCTTCAGACAACTGTCATGAAAGTTGGGCCTAGTACAGAGCCCTGTGGGACACCCTGACTGCAACCATAAATATCACTTGTCCAAGTACTGTATGATAGTTGCCATGTCCTATATGTAGGCCATGCAGCTATCCATCTTCTCTATAGCGCATCAATACCTAGTTGTTCTTATGTAATGATCAGTGTGTTGCGTATGGATCTGTCAATTCCACATGAATCACATCACAGCACAATCCTTAATTTACAACTGTTATTATATTGTTATACTAGTTCATGTTACAGGAGGTACTGGATGTGTTTTCTATATACGCATACTGATATATGTTTTTATATCCCAGCCTTTACAATTCTGCTAATAAGTTATCCAGTAGTAATGATGGACTTATTAAATAGGTCTTATAAGTGTGGCACAGATGCACATGTGTAATTACTATATGAAATAGAATCATACTAGTATAGCACACACAAAGACAGTCTGTAAGAAGGTAAGTGCACTGCTACTTCACATGCATAACACTCAGATATGTCAGGATTAGAACCCCGGACACCATCACACAATTTACTTGCCTTATTCCTTTGAGCCACAGAGGCTGGTATATGAGCAAAGAATCATTCATCACATCATTACCTGCATAAATATGTATGGTGCTATTCTCAATTAAATTATACATGAAATGTACATTCAGATTGTACATTACTGTACTGATGCTGTGTGGCATACTAGCTGTGTGACAGGTCATACAGCATAACTTCAGTGTTATGGCAGTTACATGGAGACAGTGCTGTTTTGCAGGGGTGGGGAAGTAATGCACATTTTCTGCCAGGACACACAGTAGTCTGTCGGTTAACCTCCCTTTCTAACATGTCCCTTGAATGATGTACCAGTAACCTGTTGCAGCAGGACAGCATGAATATTCCATGCATGAACCTACCAACTACACATGATGACATGTTAGTGGAATGGTTGCTGCTAGTTCCATGTGGATGTACTGTTTGTCCAGATATGCCAGTATAGTAGCCTGCATATTGTACCTGGTACATAGCTATGATGTCCTAATATAGCAATCCACTATAGTACTATGCACGTTATGGACTTACCTTGCAAGTACAACAGTTGACAAGACTGTAGTTCTGGGCTGACTCTGTCTGATGCAAGCAGTACACAGCCAATACATGGATAGCTACAGGGTGTGTGAGATGGCTGGCATCACTGTTACTATCTGTATGTGAGTAGGAGTGAGGTATTAGTCTCTAGGTCCCTAGGTGGTCAGTGAATGTGTTATGCATTGTCTCTTAGCCAAATCCAGGGCATACTGGGTATGCCTATGTCTGCCTACAGGGACATGAACAGGGGCCTACTCCTCTGAGTCCTGCTGTAACTGTGGCTGTGGTGACCTAGACACTGGTGGGGGACTATGTACCACTTCCATTTGCTGATCCTTATGCAGCTGTTTCCACAGGATAAGATTGTGTAGAATAGCACACACTGTGAATACCTGTGTGCATGCGGCTGGGATATACTGCAAGGCTCCACCAGATATATCAAGGCACTGGAACCGTGTCTTCAGAATCCCAAACACACACTCTGTGATGTCCCTAGTTTGTGCGTGTGCCTCATTATGGTATTCTTCTGTGGGTGTGTGTGCATTTCTGATGGGTGTCACCATTCATGTTTCCAGGGCGTAGCCGGCATCCCCCAGTAAATGTTCCTGTTGGATGTTCCCCCAGCAAACATCTGGTACAACTGTGGTGTGTGCCAGATATGGAAGACATGAAAACTGCCAGGTTTGCCAGCATACACACTCATGATAATCCCCTAGCATTGCACATGACTTGGCAGTTGATGGAGTGGTATCCCTTGTGATTAATGTAGATTCTACCCTGGTCACCAGGTGGTGCCTTGATGTGTACATGAGTGCAGTCTAAAGCACCGAGTACTTCAGGGTAGTTTGCTACATGGTCGATGTTTTGCATAGTGGTGGTCCTCACCTCAGGGTCAAGGGGAAAAGATATGTGCTCATTGACATATGGGAGCATAGCATCCAGAAATTGGTGGAGTACTCTGGATGCAGATGTCTGTGAGAACCCCATCATGTCCCCAGTTGGACTTTGAAAACTACCTGTAGCTAGTATCCTAAGGGCTACACATACCTTAGTTTTCACTGGGATGGGTTCTTCTCTATTAGCTGTCACTCTAAGTTGAGGGCAGCAGAGCTCAGTGAGCTGTTGTAGTATGTCCCTGTCCACTCTGATGCTCTACAATCTCCAGCTCATGTAGCACCTGGTAGGTTACCCTGGGCTTGAACACTCTTCTCCTTTACAGTCTAGACCTATTGTCAGCAGCACAAGCAGCACTGACTTCAGCCTCTAGCACATGCAGATGTGCTAGCATTTTGCATTTTAAAATTCTCAAGTCTGTCCTCCACTGGTTCAGAGTATTGAAAGAAAACCAGAATGTAGGATGTATGCATACATGCATACACTGTACAGTTGTGGTGTAAGTCCATCATGTGGGATTGGCTAATTTGGATGCCTGCCAGCTGCTTTGCATATAATTACCATGATTTAAAGGCTCTAGTTATTTGTGCACAATGGAGCTGCACACCATGTAGCTTACCATACAAAAGTAAATATTCTCAGTTGAATATTTCTGGTTTTATTTGATAGCTTCCTATTTTACCACTGTGCTTTAGAGGTCAGTTGCGCGAACATGCTTAGCTATGCAGCACGCTGTGCAAACACGTGCAGATAGCACAAAATCTGCTAAAAGTAAATATGACACACACCCTGATTTTATCCATATTCCCTGGAAATGACAACATAGTGTAGGAGCCTACACAAAAGGGATCTGTGGATATGGTTACTCATTTTAGCAGTTCAACAAATTCACTCATCTGCATACATATTCATACTGACAGCCTGGAAATTAAACAAAGCATACCTGTGTGTGCCAGGCAACAGTACAAATGCACCATTATACAGACTCAATGCAAGGTCTTACAGTACATTTCTGTGATATACATTTATAAATTGTTTTTTTTATAAATTTTTTTTTGCATTAAGCGCATTTGCACACCATGGCGCATAGCGCAAACAAGCGGAGATTTATTAAAAAAATTATGATTGATTATACATTTCCCTGTGCATTTTTCCACATCCACAATGTATTTCTCCCAATACTCCTTGTAATATATATCCTTTCCAGGGGAGTTATGTCCACATTTGTGGACATTTTCATTCCCTACTGTCTATGTAGACTCCTGTATGTGAAAAATTTCCACGTACACTACGAACACAGACCCGAAGTGTACACAGATGACTTTCTGGTTGTTGGATCACTACCACTGTCTACTTTGCATATAATTCATCTGCTTATGCAGGGATTTGCATAACACGGATCTTTACTTGTTTTCAAGTGTTTGTGCACCGTGAAGCAAGGCTTACTGAATCTCAAATTGTTCACGCTCATGTACGCATCACGCTGCGATGCATACATGAAAAACAATCAAGTAGGGTTTATTAAATTTCCTCCATTGTTTTTTTTTTTTTTTTAGTCAGATGAAATATATTATTAAATAAGCATATGGTTTTAGTGTGGTGTATAATAATTTTAGAGTTTTTAGTGCAAGAAAGGATGTTACAGATAGCAATATTGTTGGTCATACAGTGTGTAGTAGGGGATTGTTTTATGAAAAGGGGCATCAAGATTATGCTTGGTGGGTAGTCTTTAGTCTGGGGTGACAGAAGAGCAGAGCCACGTATGCATAATATGCTGTTTCATTTGTATTTAATGAGATTAGGTTATCTGTCTGTCTCAAGGAGGCAGGGAATGAGGTCCATAGTTTAGAGACAGAGTTGGAGTAGAGTGAGTCTCCTGCAGTGTTTTTAGATTTTGCTGTTGTGAGTAATTTGCCGGAGGAATGTAGGGTTCTCCTTGTGATGCAGCAATGAATGAGTGTGTCCAGACTGGGGCGTAGTTCAGGTTTCTGTTATAGTTTATGGATTATCAGTAATCATGAGAAAGTGATTATATGTGAGAATCCAAGCCACACAGTGGTGGGGTCTGTTGAGCAGATTTCCAGCAAGTTTATGATACTGTCGAATTTTATAGCTTAAGATGGAGGTTAGATTAGTTAAAATAAGTCCTGCATACAGTGACTGTACTGCATAGGTAAGACCACTCAGAAGGCTGTTACAATACTTATCCTGGTTGTATCTGTAAGGAATGGTTTTGTTCTGTAGAGACTGTTTAGTTTTTCATGTTTTTTTATGATTTATAATATTTATCGATCAAATTTAATTTGTTCTTCTATTATAATTCCAGGTAGTTTGGTATGGGGCACCAACTCAATTTTAGTACAGTTTTTGAGGTTATAGTGAATTGACATTTTTGAATATTATATTGTTTTGGGTGAAATATATTCATTTTGATTTCTTGGGGCTGAGGAGATGTTGGGAATTACTATGCCAATGTTCAATGGAGGACAAAGATTGTTGAGTTGCCTTATATAGAGATGATGGGGCTTTAGTGGTGCTGATAAGGGTAGGGTCATAGGCATATAGGGATCTTGTGTGTGTAAGTCATTGATAACTAGATTGAATAGCTGTGTTCACAGTATGGATCCCTAGGGGACACCTACAGATGCAAGCAGGAAGAAGGAATAATCATTCTGCCATTTGACACCCTGTTCTCTCTCAGTTAAGTAATTGTACAACCACTGGAGTAAGGAATTGATGAGGCCAAGTTATGAAGGGTTGTTTAGAAGCTTTTGGTGACAGACATTAAGAAACTCTTTGGATAAGTCGAGGAAGACTCTAGATACCAGATTTTTGGTTAACTGCATAAATAAAACTTAGTAAAGCCATAGCGGTGCTATGATGTGGTCTGAAACCATGCTAAATTAGGGAGAGCTGGAAGAAGCTGTGCTTTAGTATGAATTTGAATAATTGGGAGTGAATATATTTTTCTATGGTGAAAGAATTTTTATAGACCTGTAGTTAGAGAAACCTTTTGAATGAACATTTCTATTAAAGGGAATAATAAAGGATTTTTTCCAGAGTTTAGATTTATAATTTTCTGTGTTTGAACAATTTATTAGAATTGAAATAGGACAGACTAATGCATCTGCAGCTATTGTGATGTATTCTGGGGAAGGTTGTCAAGATCCAGTGTGGTGTATTCTGGGGAAGGTTGTCAAGATCCAGTGTGGTGATGTTTAGTTTAGAGAGGTTTTTTTTTTTTGATAATTGCAGTTGGGACTGGTTGAAGGAAAGGTGTTTTGCCCATTAGGCATTTTTGTATAAAACTGCAGATTGTCACTAGCCTTATTTTAAGTAGACTGACAAGTGTTTGAATAAAGTGTGGGTTAAATAGGGTGTCTATAGTTTAATTTGTTTCTGGGGTGCATGGTATAGGTTGGGTGAGTTTGCCTGGACTTCGAAATGTTTAGGATTGGGTTGATGTTTGCTTTGTGGTTGAGTGTAAAACTCTTTTTTTCACCCCTAATGTGTTTTATTTGTTTTTTTTAGTTGCCTAGTTATTGTTGTAGGTTAGATAGTGCTCTACCTTTTAGCCATGTTTCTCAGACTTTACCTCTTTCTTTCATAATTTGCTTGGCATCCCAGGAAGGAAATGAAACAAGGTTAGCTTTGTCTCTTATGTCTGATGGGAACATGTTCATTGAGTGTATTTATCATTATTTTGTTGATATGTAGGACAGCATCATCCAGGGGAAGGATTTTAAGTATATTCCAGCTGTATTGTAAGTTGCTAATGAGCATTTCAGTTTAGAATTTGGAAAGGTTTCTTACTTCATTGAAGTGGGGATTTAATACTGTTTGCAATGAATTAATACAATTTATGTTTAATTGCTTAGTAAGTTATGGTATTTAAAAGATAGATTTGTATAATAGACTTATTTTCAGAAGCTCACAACAGATGGATAGATTAATAACTTGAGAATGAAATAATTATGTTTATTATATTTTTCTAACATTCAGCTATGTTTTAGAAAGTTTAACTTGTCATCAACCTCTTTCCTACATATTTAGTGATACTAAGTTTTATGATTTGACCATTTATTTTATAACCATAATTTGTAAAGCTCCTACCAAGTTTTAAGATACTATATTTGCTGATATTAAAGGTTAGATCATTAAAGGTTAGATCATTACTATTACATCTTTGTAGACCTCCTTGGAAAACTCGGGCATCTTTTATTGAAGTAATCGTATTACCCGTTTTTTTACCATAATTATATTTGGTTATCAATAGCACATTTGTCACTTTGATAAAGGAGATGAGAAGTTGAAAAAAAAGTGGATTTAGGATAGAGCCCTGCTGGACAACACTGGTATTCATTTGTACAGACATGTAACTCCTCACCCTGACATGTTCTGTTCAGATACGTAACCAGTGTTTAACCCACTGAATTGCAAACAGATTGAGAGTTAATACTTTTGTAAATCATAACTTTATGTAGAAAAGAGCTAAATGCTTTAAAAGAGAGATGACACGCTACATGCACATTCTGCCCTTCATCAGGTATTGCTGTTGCATTTTCAAAGAATGCTATGAAATTCAAAAGGAAAAGTCTCCCCTTAACAAATGCATTCTACATCTAAAAACTTATCTGTAGGTTTGGATAAGTTTCCTTATGACCATGTCCCTGATTTTACACAGAATATGGGTCAAGTTGATGGGTCTAAAATTGTTTGCATTTCATGTGATCCCTGCTTTTGTCAAATTTTACAGTTATAGCATTTTATCTATAGTTGAGGGACATGCCCATGTTTCAATATTTTAATTAACATGATTGAATATGTTTTAATTGGGTTTCCTTGATTCTGTATGGGAGTCTATCATTTTAGTTATCTGGTCCCATGGAACATAAAGTTTTTAATTCTGTTTGTGACAGCAATTATCATGCCTGGCTAGTGAGTCTGTTGTTTCTCATATCTACTGCTTTCGAATTCTGAAATATTTGTTCTCTTTCTCTAATACATTTGTGCATGTGCACGTGTGTGTGTCTGTGTGTGTGTGTCTCTCTTTGTCTCTGTTAGTATGTGTGTGTGTGTGTGTGTGTGTGTGTGTGTGTGTGTGTGTGTGTGTGTGTGTGTGTGTGTGTGTGTGTGTGTGTGTGTGTGTGTGTGTGTGTGTGTGTGTGTGTGTGTGTGTGTGTGTGTGTGTGTGTGTGTGTGTGTACTTTATGTGTAAGGAGGCACTAGAAGTAGTATGTATATAAAATATCAGTTTATCTTTATAAGTCAAAAGAAAGCCATAATCATAGCCTATTTAACTTTTCAGATCCAAACACACAAAACCTTTGATTGTTTTATCCAAGACTCACAATCCACACAGTCCTGTTAGGATACAGACTGTCTTAAAAATGAAAGTCCAGCACTACATGCCTGTCTGAGGCCCAGCCTCTAGCTCTACCAACAGGTACAACCAAATGTTTCACAGCTTAGGACTGACAGGGAGTGCAATGTGTGCTACCAGTGTCTTCACTCTGGTAATCCTCTAGAGGAGGAAGTGACTTCCTGGTTTGCTGCATTCAGGCAGCCTTGTTATACACGCAGCATTGATCATCAATTAAAGCTTTTCCTTATCCTATATAACAGGTCACCTTTAACTCAAAATAGGGGTGAGAATTAATGGGAACTTCTTGCTTACTACCTCAGCGTACAACTTTAGTTATTCTTTCTCTTGACTTCCCTAAATCACCATCTTCCAGTAGCGCTGTTTTGAAGTTTATGTGACTTACCTTTAAGTCTGCTAACATAGGGCTACTTTCTTCAGTAACTTGCCTTGAGTTGGAAGGTGCAGTTTCTTCCCCTAAAATCACTGCTACTGCAGCATTTTCTATATCCTCCCCTGCAAAATGTAGCTCTAACCAAAAATCATCTTCTGCTTTAAAGTTATAAGTGAAAATCCCTTTCTGCTTTCCTTTTTTGGCTATCAGCGCATTAGTCTCCCTCTACCATAGTATGAGTGGATACCACCCTCCTATTGTCTTTTCCTTGCCTCTGTGCTCTTTTTCTGCAAAGGATAGCTGAGAACACATTTTATGTTTATTACTTGTATACAACTTACAAATGCCTGATGTAGAAAGTCCACCTTTACTTGCATTCTATGCTTTTCACTAGCAGGAAGTGGCTGAAAACTCTTGCCAGCTCCTGCCTCACTTTCTCTACTCACTTTGTTCTGAAGGTCCTCACTAAAGCACCTTTCATTTCCTATCTTTCTCCTCTCTACTTCTGTGCTAACAGTTCTTCTAAGTTTCTATGTATACTTCTGTATTGGAATGACTTTTACTTCAAAGTTTCTTATCAGTTTGTCTTCAGTTACTATACTGATATTAATTACATGTTTGAGTTTCTCTTGCTCTAACATTGGGGTTTGCCTGAGGTTACAGATACGACTCTTTCTACCATCTAACTGGTCAAATTCTTCTCTGCCTGCTACTTTCACCTGATTTTGGTTCTGGATCTCTGTACAAGTGTCTCTGTCTTGTTCCTCCCCATTCTTATAATTAATATTTATATCAAACCGTTGTAAAATCTCTTCCTTTCTATGTGCATCAATTTGCCATATTATTTCCACTGGTTTTTCCTCCACCCACATTTTCAGTAGTGATTTAAAGTGGGGAAAGCTTGTTGTAAATAATACATCATGCATTAAATCAGAGGTTACAGCCACAGACTGAAATAGTTTTTCTAGAACTGTCCAAACGTCTATGAAGTTCTTGAGAATGATGATACTCTTTACTTTCATAGTGCTGCCTATTACTTCCTCTTTTTGGTTACTACTAGCTTTACGCTTGCACAGGAGGAGATGCTTGACAAGGAATGCCATGCTTCTAGAATGTATCAGAGACTGAATCAACTTCCTCCTAAAAGTACAGTGCATTTTTCTTACTTGGAATTACACAGCTATAAAGCACTCCGCAATTATTCTAGCTGTAGCTTTATCACACTCCATAAGAAATATTTTGGTTAAAGAATGCTTTTCACTTGTTGCATTTCTGTCAGCAGCACTGTTCAGTGTTAGTAGTGCAGAACTTAGCTATGTGGCCCTTCTCTCATATCTGTTAACAATATTTTTTACTGCAGATTTACCCTATGAAGCAGACAAATCAGTTTTATATATATATATATATATATATATATATATATATATATATATATATGTATGTATGTGTATATATATACATATATATATATATATATATATATATATATATATCATCATCATTCTGCTGAAGTTACTAGCTTATTAGAGTTCTTGGTATCACTTTATTTATTTAACTATTTACCTTTTCTTGACTAAGTTAGTCCCACTAGACTAGTGCCCTTTTTTAGGAGAGACCCCAGGTGGTATTTAAACTACTAGTGTAAATTTGCCCAGGGCATTGGAGAACTTTACTTACTCTTTTCTGTAGATACTGTGGGATCCTCTACATCCAGCTGAGCTACCACTAACGCAAGCACATTGGGTCTTGCTTTAATGTCACCTCCCCACCCTCACCCTTTTGCACTGCAGTGTCAACTACTAGGCTTCCTGGAGTAGGAATAGAACACACAGCCTTCTGCACCAAATGTAAATGAGCTACCTGTAGTACCACTAACACTCTTAACCTGCGAATACAGTAGCTGTTTTCCTATAATACTAGATAAATCTCTTTTAAACTGATCTACTGATAACATTTCTTTGCCTTACCATTGCTGTCACAGTTAAGCTAGAGGCTTAAATATACCAAAACAATCATTGCCGTAATTAGTGTCCAAGTTGTTCCAACCTAGTTGCTTTAATATACATTGTTAGTCTATTTCATGCATCAGTTCATCTCTGAGACCCATTTAATGTATCTCTCATTTCTATATGATTTCCTACATAGATTGTTCTAGTGATTCTCGTTTACTCTTAGATCCGAACATTTCTAGAAATAGTTGCCTCTAAATGCCCTACATTCTCAAATATACCTGAAAAGGTTTCCTCTTAACTATATGAAACACTGTACAAGTTCAGATAGTTTAATCCTGCAAAATAACTTGCATTTTTGCATGGATGAGTTTGGTATGCTTTCACTGTACTCTTTCCAATTTATTCATGCTAGTTTTCTTATAAGATTTCCATATTATTTTCAGAAATCTAGTTTGGGTCTCATGTACCTTACAAACAAGGATTTCATGATTTCTGATTTCCTAGACTTTATAAATCTTTTTATGCTGCTTAGATTTTTTATAACTGTCTTTTAACTAATTTATTGGTATGTTCAATAAAATTCAAAAGTTGGTTCTACCCATGTATCCAGATCTTTAAATGAATCTACTGTTTCACTTCTTGTGTGCTGTATTAAATATTCACTCTTAAGTGCATGTCCCCCAAATTTCATACGCTTACTTTTTGATTATTATCATGTGCCCATAGGGTAAGTTTAGTCAGATCGTTTTGCAGACATGCCCTGTCTGTAACAGATATAATCAGCTTATTCTTTTTTGAAGTCATCTACATACAGACAATAGAACACCTCAGATGAAAAAGATCTGAAAGATAACAATCTAAACAGGTATTGGCCCAGGACAAATCCCTGTGAAACAAGTATGGGCCCAGGACAGATCCCTGTGAAACAAGTATGGCCCAAGACAGGTCCCTGTGAAACAAGTATGACCCAGGACAGATCCCTGTGAAACAGGTATGACCCAGGACAGATCCCTGTGAAACAAGTATGGCCCAAGACAGATCCCTGTGAAACAAGAATGGGCCTTGGAAAGATCCCTGTGAAACAAGTATGACCCAGGACAGATCCCTGTGAAACAGGTATGACCCAGGACAGATCCCTGTGAAACAAGTATGGCCCAAGACAGGTCCCAGTGAAACAAGTATGGGCCTTGTTCATATCCCTGTGAAACAAGTCTGGTTCCCAGGATAGATCCCTGTGAAACAAGTATGGGCCCAGGACAGATCCCTGTGAAACAAGAATGGGCCCAGGACAGATTCCTGTGAAACAAGAATGGGCCCAGGACAGATTCCTGTGAAACAAGTATGGGCCTTGGACAAATCCCTGTGAAACAAGTATGGGCCTTGGAAAGATCCCTGTGAAACAAGTATGACCCAAGACAGATCCCTGTGAAACAAGAATGGGCCTTGGACAGATCCCTGTGGGACACCCTGATACTTGTCATGTCCTCTTTGAAAGACATGTAGCTATCCATCTTATCAAGAGTGCATCAATACCTTGTTGTTTTACGTTATTGATCAGTGTTCTGTGTATGACCATATCAAAGACTGAAGATAAGTGTAGATAAATTGCACCAATGCACCCTTTTTTCTTTATAGCTGTTTTTATATTATTATAGAATTACAGGTAGTTATAGATCTATTTTCACCATATGGAAGCTGATACATGGTTTCTAATGCCAAAACTATACAATTCTAATAATAATATATTCAAAATACCATTTTCCATTATTCTTCCACAACAAGCAAGTAAACTTATTGGATCTATATGTCGCTGGATTTGTCCTATTCCCCTTTCCCTTCAAGATGGGTTTAAGAAGCGCACATCTCTAATCCTGATGACTCTCCACATACTGAAATGACTTAGTGGATAATAAATATAATGGTACTGTAAGTTCATGCTGAATTGTTCTCAGGCCATTATTGTTAAGTCGTCTCCTCCTTGTGCTTCTTTGGGTACAGCTTGTGTAATTCTTTTTTAATACAATCTAATTTAATTTCAGTATCTGAGTTATTGGAATGTTTCTAGCAATTTTATCACCCCCTTTGTGGAGCCAAACTGTTTTGCATAAGATTTTGTAAATATATCTATAATCTCTTGTGTTTGAGAATACATTTTAGAATCTACACACAGTTTATTCAATTTGTATGGTTTTATTCATACTATAATTTGCATATCTATAAAATTGTTTCCTATAATGCTCAATATTGTTAAAAACAATTCTTCAGAGTTTTCCTGATCTGTCTCATACTATGTTTAATTTGGCTGCCAGTTTGTTTATTTCAGTTTTCAAAGTTTTATTTCAACCTTATTTCCATTTCTTATATTTTTTATTTCTCATCTTAATTAAGTATCTTGTTCTTATGGTAATATTACCTCTTGAAGTTATGTGCCTAGATCTTGATGTTAAACATTTTTTTTTGCATTCAAACAATTTTCCTTTCAAAATTGGCCACATTCCTTCTGTGATACTTCCACTGACTGCATCACTCCAATTACTTTTGCATAGTCACCATTTTGCTTCCATTTAGTCTGTTATTAATCTTCTGTGTATTGGTTTAGAATTCCTTTTGACAGAATTATATAGCAACAAATTAACCTTTATAACCCGATAATAGCTGCACATCAATGGTGGTAAAACTTGACATAAACAATCATTTGCTTGGGAACACAGACTATGTCCAGTATGTTCTGTTCCTTGGTAGGTGTGTTTACAGTTTGTAACAATTGTTGTTCCTGAACATAACTTGGAAATAATTTCCTTACTAATGTTGCAGAATCAATATTATTTCACCTTGTTTCTGATAAACTTATGTCCCCATTTTATCCCTTCTCCGTTTTATGCAAGAAATTTATAAATTTATAAATTCCAATAGGTTATTAGCAATTGACTTTGGGTGGTCTATTCACTCCAACATTTGTTTTAAGCTCGAGGGTTGTCTTTATTGTTACAGTAACACAATCTACAGCATTGGTGTTATCACTGAAAATGTGCATGAACAGGTCCACTCATGCATGAATCGTGCCATCCCAAATAGAACCAAGATGCTCTCTTCCAAAAATAGGAAGCCAATCTGGTGGTCCCCTGCCATAAACAAACTTTACAACAAAAGGAAGAAACTGTTGCAGAAAAGAGGAAAATCCCAGGATGCAAAAAACTCCCTTACCAGCCTCGGTAAGAAGCTGAGATCCCTCGTAAAAGCCTCCAAAGCTAGTTACGAAAATAAAATTGCCAAAGATTCCAAAGACAACCACAAGGCATTCTATAGCTATGTCAAGAATCTAAATGGCAATGCTCAGATCTGCTCTGAGCTGCAACAGAATGGCATTAAATATACCGATCCGAAGGATATTGCCAATATCGTGGCAGATCAATTCAGTGCCAACTTCACCCCCCTCTCATTCCCTAAAAGGCCCATCTTTATAAGGAAAGATTGCCAAATTCCGGTAGTAACGACCACACAGGTAAAAACCACACTCTCCAAAGCTAAGAATACAGCATCCATGGGACCAGGCAACATCCCAGGCAGTGTACTACATGAACTACAAAATGAACTGGCACCTCACCTAAGTGTCATGTTTAATCATAGTCTCACCTCAGGCTTTGTGCCCACTGGGTGGCGCACAGCTACAGTTATCCCACTCCACAAGGGGGATCCACCTTGGATCCTGGGAACTACTGCCCCATCAGTCTGATGAGCCTGATCTGCAAGGCCATGGAATGTATTATCATGAAACTTATAAACAAAGACATTGGCAACCTTCAAACACTGGACCCCACCCAGTTTGGGTTTGTGAAGGGATGATCTTGTCTTCTGGACCTGACTGACTTCTTTGAATCAGTCTCCAGAGCTGTGGATGAGGGTAAGGTGGTCCACACAGCCTATCTGGACCTTGCCAAGGCCTTCAACACCATCTCCCACTCTGGAATCATAGATAAACTTACTTAGGTGGGCATTAATTCCAACATCACTTGATGGGTTGCTAACTACCCACATCGTAAATGTAGCCAACTCAAAATCCAGCTCCAGACAAGTGACAAGTGGAATATCTCAAGGTTCAGTCCTGGGACCAGTCTTGTTTGGCATCTACTTCTCTGAAGTACAGGCCAACATTAAAGGACTCTAGCTAACAAAGTTCACAGATGACTGCAAACTGGGAGCCATTATTGAATCCCCAAATTATGTGGATATTCTACAAAAGGGCCTTACAGAAAAATATGCTTGGTGCCAGAGCCATGGGCTCAAGCTCAATGCTAAGAAATGTATAGTTATCCCCTTTGGGAAAAAACATGTACCCGTGAATTACCACATAGGAGACAGCACACTAAACACCGAAAGTGTGATAAGAGACTTAGGGACACAGGTGGACAGTGGTCTCACCTTCAATAACCACATCGCCACAACAGTCAGGAAATCCTTCTATGTGGCACACCTCATTACTAAGGGCTTTTCATCCAGAAAAAAGGAGGTCATTGTCCCACTGTACTCATCCCTCATTAGACCCATTATAGAATACAATGCCCCATTTGGTATGTACCTCTCAAGATGTCTGCAACAACTGGAAAGGCCACAGAAATACCTCATTAAAAGAATCACAGGCCTAAAGCAGATGCCCTATGCTGACTGTCTAAAAAATCTCCAGCTATACTCTGTTGCATATCGTCTACTCAGAGACGATCTCTGCTTAACATACAAGGCCGTGTCAAACCCAGAGCTGTTGGACATGCTACACTTAAAGAAATCCTAATCCCTCAGAGCTACATGCTCCAGTGATCTAAACCTTGTTATCACAATGCATAAAACATGCTGGAGGGATAGATTCCTGACCCAGAGACTCCCCAGACTCTGGAACAGACTACCCATATATGTCAAGCAGTGCACCTCTTTGGCCCTCTTCAAAAGGAACTTTGATGATTAGATGGGAGAGAGGAAATTCACCCCGGGGATCACATCAGTCACCCTGCTAGACAGGGGTTCAGGGAAGTAAATATTGTGGGAAGAAATAGCTAGGGAATGGCTAGACTTGTATAGGCCCTAGGGCTGATAGCCTAGTATCATCCTATGAACCTATGTAATAAACGCAGGTCTCATAATTATTTTTAATCCTTATCATAACACCTCCACCTGTCTTCTTGTTAGAATGTCTGTTACAGTAAAAACATTTATACCCTGACAGAAGTGGCTTTCTGTCATTGTTTTTAACCATGTTTCACAAACAATAACAACAATAAAAATATTATTATTAGCCTTCCTAGTGTTAACAAGCACCACAGATAAATCAGTTTTGCTATCTGTAAACTGTTACGTTTTTGACCTGACAAAAATCCGGTCTAGTATTTGTCAAATATTGAAATGTATCTGCTGCAAAAATGCTGTTCCCTTGTCTTGAAAAGTGGACTCTATCTTTTACAAATATGTATGGGACCAAAATTAGGCTTGGATGTTCTACACATTTATAAGGGCTGCCAGGAGTCACTGATGAAAAACTCGGCTCCACAAAAAAGTTTTTATTTTTCGCTACACACACAGATAAACGCCCACAATGCACATATGTTTTCATCCTTCAAAAGACTTCTTCAGACAGAAATGGTATATTCAGTGCTGTTTTTGGCTCCTCCTCCTTCAGACAGTCTGCAGCAACTGCGTCAGTATACTGTTCCCCTGCAGACTGTCAGAAGGAGGAGGAGCCAAAAACAGCATTGAATATACCATTTCTGTCTGAAGAAGTTTGTTAAAGGATGAAAACATATGTGTATTGTGGGCATTTATCTGTGTTTGGAGTGAAAAATAAAACTTTTTTGTGGAGCTGAGTTTTTCATCAGTGACTCCTGGCAGCCCTTATTTTTGTGGTTTTGGTCGTATTCCGAAGGTTGTATCTTCTTTACTTCTTGGATTTCTAGATGTTCTACACATTTCCACTTTTTTAAATGGGCTATTTTTTTCATATAGGTATTTACTCAAAAATATTTTCATTTATGCTGACCTGACTCTCTCTTCTATATGTGATTTGTGAAAAATGAGTCCTGACACATCTACATGCTGTGCTATCTTGGAGGGTTGTGGATTCACTATTAATAGTCACTGAGCACTAGAAGGTAAGATAATTTGAACCTGCATAATTAAAAACAGATCCATACTTCCTTATATTAAGGCATTCTAAAGCCCTGCTTGCATCCTGTATTTTTACCCCTGGCAGCACAACACTATGGATGTTCATTACCCTCTTTGCAAATGTTCTCCTAATAATTGAACCTCCAATTAATAGTATATCATTTCTGACTGGACTCCAGGTAATTCTTCCTGACAGTTTCTCCATACACAGCACTGGCCAGCACAGCTAGTTGTCATTATAGATGCACTGGTCTTTCATCCATCCCACCTGGGACTTCACAGTTTTTAATAATAGCTCCATGGTTGAGGCCACCAGTTAACCACAAAAGGAACAAAGTAATCACATAGTATACAAAATTAGTAGTCCAAATGTGGTTTGTACTTAGCTGCAGAACTAGTGTAAGGAGCTGAAAAAGATTTGGGAAAGATGAGAAGAAGGTAAGAGGAAACAAGGGCATTTGGCATGGAGATAGCTGGCTGGATTATTTAAAAGAATACCTGCAAAGTTAGGCATGACTGTTGAAGAAAGTTGGCATTAAATTGAGAGAGATGGTAACAGCTGATGTGACAACCCAACCCATGTAGAAATTAGGAAAAAGAAATATGATGATTTTCCACTGATATTACTTACATTTATACTCTCAAAAGGTCACACCTAATACACTCCACTTATTTTCTAAGTTATACCAAATTCTGTGCTTATTGACTTATTTAACTGAAACACAGGTTTCTTTAATAACTCCTCAATTTATGCCATCATTTCACTTATCCATATATTTTTTATTCATATCTTATCTTTTGCCAGAATCAATAAACCATCTACATGTGACAGACATATCAGTATTAAAACTCCTTTCACATCTCTCATTTCCCCTCTTTCATTTCACATATCCACGCTTGAATCATTTCCCTTCTTTCATTTCACATATCCACACTTGAATCATTTCCCCTCTTTCATTTCACATATCCACGCTTGAATAATTTCCCGTCTTTCATTTCACATATCCACGCTTGAATCATTTCCCTTCTTTCATTTCACATATCCACGCTTGAATCATTTCCCTTCTTTCATTTCACATATCCACACTTGAATCATTTCCCTTCTTTCATTTCACATATCCACGCTTGAATCATTTCCCTTCTTTCATTTCACATATCCACGCTTGAATCATTTCCCTTCTTTCATTTCACATATCCATGCTTGAATCATTTCCCTTCTTTCATTTCACATATCCACGCTTGAATCATTTCCCTTCTTTCATTTCACATATCCACGCTTGAATCATTTCCTTCTTTCATTTCACATATCCACGCTTGAATCATTTCCCTTCTTTCATTTCACATATCCACGCTTGAATCATTTCCCTTCTTTCATTTCACATATCCACGCTTGAATCATTTCCCTTCTTTCATTTCACATATCCATGCTTGAATCATTTCCCTTCTTTCATTTCACATATCCACGCTTGAATCATTTCCCTTCTTTCATTTCACATATTCACGCTTGAATCATTTCCCTTCTTTCATTTCACATATCCACGCTTGAATCATTTCCCTTCTTTCATTTCAGATATCCTTGCTTGAATAATTTCCCTTTCATTTCACATATCCACGCTTGAATCATTTCCTTCTTTCATTTCACATATCCACGCTTGAATCATTTCCTTCTTTCATTTCACATATCCGCTTGAATCATTTCCTTCTTTCATTTCACATATCACGCTTGAATCATTTCCTTCTTTCATTTCACATATTCCGCTTGAATCATTTCCCTTCTTTCATTTCACATATCCACACTTGAATCATTTCCTTCTTTCATTTCACATATCCACGCTTGAATCATTTCCTTCTTTCATTTCACATATCCATGCTTGAATCATTTCCTTCTTTCATTTCACATATTCACGCTTGAATCATTTCCCTTCTTTCATTTCACATATCCACGCTTGAATCATTTCCTCTCTTCCATTTCACATATCCACGCTTGAATCATTTCCTTCTTTCATTTCACATATCCACTTGAATCATTTCCTCTCTTCCATTTCACATATCCACGCTTGAATCATTTCCCTTCTTTCATTTCACATATCCACGCTTGAATCATTTCCCTTCTTTCATTTCACATATTCACGCTTGAATCATTTCCCTTCTTTCATTTCACATATCCACGCTTGAATCATTTCCTCTCTTCCATTTCACATATCCACGCTTGAATCATTTCCCCTCTTTCATTTCACATATCCACGCTTGAATCATTTCCTTTCTTTCATTTCACATATCCACGCTTGAATCATTTCCTTTCTTTCATTTCACATATCCATGCTTGAATCATTTCCCCTCTTTCATTTCACATATCCACGGTTGAATCATTTCCCTTCTTTCATTTCACATATTCACGCTTGAATCATTTCCCTTCTTTCATTTCACATATCCCCGCTTGAATCATTTCCCTTCTTTCATTTCACATATCCACGCTTGAATCATTTCCTTCTTTCATTTCACATATCCACGCTTGAATCATTTCCTTTCTTTCATTTCACATATCCACGCTTGAATCATTTCCTTTCTTTCATTTCACATATCCATGCTTGAATCATTTCCCCTCTTTCATTTCACATATCCACGGTTGAATCATTTCCCTTCTTTCATTTCACATATCCACGCTTGAATCATTTCCCTTCTTTCATTTCACATATCCACGCTTGAATCATTTCCCTTCTTTCATTTCACATATCCACGCTTGAATCATTTCCCTTCTTTCATTTCACATATCCACGCTTGAATCATTTCCTTTCTTTCATTTCACATATCCACGCTTGAATCATTTCCCTTCTTTCATTTCACATATTCACACTTGAATCATTTCCCTTCTTTCATTTCACATATTCTCGCTTGAATCATTTCCCTTCTTTCATTTCACATATCCACACTTGAATAATTTCCCTTCTTTCATTTCACATATCCACGCTTGAATCATTTCCCTTCTTTCATTTCACATATCCACGCTTGAATCATTTCCTTTCTTTCATTTCACATATCCACGCTTGAATCATTTCCCTTCTTCCATTTCACATATCCACGCTTGAATCATTTCCTTTCTTTCATTTCACATATCCACGCTTGAATCATTTCCTTTCTTTCATTTCACATATCCACGCTTGAGTCATTTCCCCCTCTTTCATTTCACATATCCACGCTTGAATCATTTCCCTTCTTTCATTTCACATATTCACGCTTGACTCATTTCCCTTCTTTCATTTCACATATCCACGCTTGAATCATTTCCCTTCTTTCATTTCACATATCCACTCTTGAATCATTTCCCTTCTTTCATTTCACATATCCACACTTGAATCATTTCCCCTCTTTCATTTCACGCTTGAATCATTTCCCTTCTTTCATTTCACATATCCACGCTTGAATCATTTCCCTTCTTTCATTTTACATATCCACGCTTGAATCATTTCCCTTCTTTCATTTCACATATTCCTGCTTGAATCATTTCCCTTATTTCATTTCACAAATCCACACTTGAATCATTTCCCGTCTTTCATTTCACATATCCACGCTTGAATCACTTCCTTTCTTTCATTTCACATATCCATGCTTGAATCATTTCCCTTCTTTCATTTCACATATCCACGCTTGAATCACTTCCTTTCTTTCATTTCACATATCCACGCTTGAATCATTTCCTTTCTTTCATTTCACATATCCTTGCTTGAAACATTTCCCCGCTTTCATATCACATATCCACGCTTGAATCATTTCCTTTCTTTCATTTCACATATCCTTGCTTGAAACATTTCCCCTCTTTCATTTCACATATCCACGCTTGAATCATTTCCTTTCTTTCATTTCACATATCCACGCTTGAATCATTTCCTTTCTTTCATTTCACATATCCACGCTTGAATCATTTTCCTTCTTTCATTTCACATATTCACGCTTGAATCATTTCCCTTCTTTCATTTCACATATCCACTCTTGAATCATTTCCTTTCTTTCATTTACATATCCATGCTTGAATCATTTCCCTTCTTTCATTTCACATATTCACGCTTGAATCATTTCCCTTCTTTCATTTCACATATGCACGCTTGAATCATTTCCCTTCTTTCATTTCACATATCCACGCTTGAATCACTTCCCTTCTTTCTTTTCACATATCCACACTTGAATCATTTCCCTTCTTTCATTTTACATATCCACACTTGAATCACTTCCCTACTTTCATTTCACATATCCATACTTGAATGATTTCCCTTCTTTCATTTCACATATCCACGCTTGAATCATTTCCCTTCTTTCATTTCACATATCCACACTTGAATCATTTCCCTTCTTTCATTTCACATATCCATGCTTGAATGATTTCTCTTCTTTCATTTCACATATTCACGCTTGAATCATTTCCCTTCTTTCATTTCACATATTCACGCTTGAATAATTTCCCTTCTTTCATTTCACATATCCACGCTTGAATCATTTCCCCTCTTCCATTTCACATATCCACGCTTGAATCACTTCCTTTCTTTCATTTCACATATCCACGCTTGAATCATTTCCTTTCTTTCATTTCACATATCCTTGCTTGAAACATTTCCCCTCTTTCATATCACATATCCACGTTTGAATCATTTCCTTTCTTTCATTTCACATATCCTTGCTTGAAACATTTCCACTCTTTCATTTCACATATCCACGCTTGAATCATTTCCTTTCTTTCATTTCACATATCCACGCTTGAATCATTTCCTTTCTTTCATTTCACATATCCACACTTGAATCATTTTCCTTCTTTCATTTCACATATTCACGCTTGAATCATTTCCCTTCTTTCATTTCACATATCCACACTTGAATCATTTCCCTTCTATCATTTACATATCCATGCTTGAATCATTTCCCTTCTTTCATTTCACATATTCACGCTTAAATCATTTCCCTTCTTTCATTTCACATATCCACGCTTGAATAATTTCCCTTCTTTCATTTCACATATTCATGCTTGAATCATTTCCCTTCTTTCATTTCACATATCCACACTTGAATCATTTCCCTTCTTTCATTTCACATATCCACACTTGAATCATTTCCTTCTTTCATTTCATTTATTCATGCTTGAATCATTTCCCTTCTTTCATTTCACATATCCACACTTGAATCATTTCCCTTCTTTCATTTCACATATCCACGCTTGAATCATTTCCCTTCTTTCATTTCACATATCCACGCTTGAATCATTTCCCTTCTTTCATTTCACATATCCATGCTTGTATGATTTCCCTTCTTTCATTTCACATATTCACACTTGAATCATTCCCCTTCTTTCATTTCACATATGCACGCTTGAATCATTTCCCTTCTTTCATTTCACATATCCACGCTTGAATCACTTCCCTTCTTTCTTTTCACATATCCACACTTGAATCATTTCCCTTCTTTCATTTTACATATCCACACTTGAATCACTTCCCTACTTTCATTTCACATATCCACGCTTGAATCATTTCCCTTCTTTCATTTCACATATCCACGCTTGAATCATTTCCCTTCTTTCATTTCACATATTCACGCTTGAATCATTTCCCTTCTTTCATTTCACATATTCACGCTTGAATCATTTCCCTTCTTTCATTTCACATATCCACGCTTGAATCATTTCCTCTCTTCCATTTCACATATCCACGCTTGAATCATTTCCCTTCTTTCATTTCAGATATCCACGCTTGAATCATTTCCCTTCTCTCATTTCACATATCCATGCTTGAATCATTTCCCTTCTTTCATTTCACGTATTCACACTTGAATCATTTCCCTTCTTTCATTTCACATATCCACGATTGAATCACTTCCTTTCTTTCATTTCACATATCCACGCTTGAATCATTTCCCTTCTTTCATTTCACATATCCACGCTTGAATCATTTCCCCTCTTTCATTTCACATATCCACGCTTGAATCATTTCCTTTCTTTCATTTCACATATCCACGCTTGAATCATTTCCCCCTCTTTCATTTCACATATTCAAGCTTGAATCATTTCCCTTCTTTCATTTCACATATCCACGCTTGAATCATTTCCCTTCTTTCATTTCACATATCCACGCTTGAATCATTTCCCTTCTTTCATTTCACATATCCACGCTTGAATCATTTCCCTTCTTTCATTTCACATATCCACGCTTGAATCATTTCCCTTCTTTCATTTCACATATCTACGCTTGAATCATTTCCCCTCTTCATTTCACATATCCACGCTTGAATCTTTTCCCTTCTTTTATTTCACATATCCACGCTTGACTCCTTTCCCTTCTTTCATTTCACATACCCACGCTTGAATAATTTCCTGTCTTTCATTTCATATATCTTTGCTTGAATAATTTTCCCTCTTTCATTTCACATATCCACGCTTGAATCATTTCCTTTCTTTCACTTCACATATCCACGC
This sequence comes from Protopterus annectens, assembly GCF_019279795.1. Lineage (NCBI taxonomy): Eukaryota > Metazoa > Chordata > Ceratodontiformes > Protopteridae > Protopterus > Protopterus annectens. The sequence continues at coordinate 55,940,005 of NC_056748.1, read as the reverse complement.
TTGAATCATTTCCTTTCTTTCATTTCACATATCCACGCTTGAATCATTTTCCTTCTTTCATTTCACATATTTATGCTTGAATCATTTCCCCTCTTTCATTTCACATATCCACGCTTGAGTCATTTCCCTTCTTTCATTTCACATATCCACGCTTGAATCATTTCCCTTCTTTCATTTCACATATCCAAACTTGAATCATTTCCTTTCTATCATTTCCCTTCTTTCATTTCACATATCCACACTTGAATCACTTCCTTTCTTTCATTTCACATATCCACGCTTGAACCATTTCCCTTCTTTCCTTTCACATATCCACGCTTGAACCATTTCCCTTTTTTCATTTCACATATCCACGCTTGAATCATTTCCCTTCTTTCATTTCACATATCCACGCTTGAATCATTTCCCTTCTTTCATTTCACATATCCACGCTTGAATCATTTCCCTTCTTTCATTTCACATATCTACGCTTGAATCATTTCCCCTCTTCATTTCACATATCCACGCTTGAATCTTTTCCCTTCTTTTATTTCACATATCCATGCTAGACTCCTTTCCCTTCTTTCATTTCACATATCCACGCTTGAATCATTTCCTGTCTTTCATTTCATATATCTTTGTTTGAATAATTTTCCCTCTTTCATTTCACATATCCACGCTTGAATCATTTCCTTTCTTTCACTTCACATATCCACGCTTGAATCATTTCCTTTCTTTCATTTCACATATCCACGCTTGAATCATTTTCCTTCTTTCATTTCACATATTTATGCTTGAATCATTTCCCCTCTTTCATTTCACATATCCACACTTGAATCACTTCCTTTCTTTCATTTCACATATCCACGCTTGAATCACTTCCTTTCTTTCATTTCACATATCCACGCTTGAATCATTTCCCTTCTTTCATTTCACATATCCATGCTTGAATCATTTCCCTTCTTTCATTTCACATATCCAAACTTGAATCACTTCCTTTCTATCATTTCCCTTCTTTCATTTCACATATCCACACTTGAATCACTTCCTTTCTTTCATTTCACATATCCACGCTTGAACCATTTCCCTTCTTTCCTTTCACATATCCACGTTTGAACCATTTCCCTTCTTTCATTTCACATATCCACGCTTGAATCATTTCTCTTCGTTCATTTCACATATCCACACGAATCATTTCCTTTCTTTCATTTCATATATCCACGCTTGAATCATTTCCCTTTTTTCATTTCACATATCCACGCTTGAACTATTTCCCTTCTTTCATTTCACATATCCACGCTTGAATCATTTCCCTTCTTTCATTTCACATATCTACGCTTGAATCATTTCCCCTCTTCATTTCACATATCCACGCTTGAATCTTTTCCCTTCTTTTATTTCACATATCCACGCTTGACTCCTTTCCCTTCTTTCATTTCACATACCCACGCTTGAATCATTTCCCTTCTTTCATTTCACATATTCACGCTTGAATCATTTCCCTTCTTTCATTTCACATATCCACACTTGAATCACTTCCTTTCTTTCATTTCACATATCCACGCTTGAATCATTTCCTGTCTTTCATTTCATATATCCTTGCTTGAATAATTTTCCCTCTTTCATTTCACATATCCACGCTTGAATCATTTCCTTTCTTTCATTTCACATATCCACGCTTGAATCATTTCCTTTCTTTCATTTCACATATCCACACTTGAATCATTTTCCTTCTTTCATTTCACATATTCATGCTTGAATCATTTCCCTTCTTTCATTTCACATATTCATGCTTGAATCATTTCCCTTCTTTCATTTCACATATTCACGCTTGAAGCATTTCCCTTCTTTCATTACACATATCTACGCTTGAATCATTTCCCTTCTTTCATTTCACATATTCACGCTTGAATCATTTCCCTTCTTTCATTTCACATATCCACGCTTGAATCACTTCCTTTCTTTCATTTCACATATCCACGCTTGAATCATTTCCCTTCTTTCATTTCACATATCCACGCTTGAATCATTTCCCTTCTTTCATTTCACATATTCACGCTTGAATCATTTCCCTTCTTTCTCTTCACATATCCACACTTGAATCATTTCCCTTCTTTCATTTCACATATTCACGCTTGAATCATTTCCCTTCTTTCTCTTCACATATCCACACTTGAATCATTTCCCTTCTTTCATTTCACATATCCACGCTTGAATAATTTCCCTTCTTTCATTTCACATCGGCTTGAATCATTTCCCTTCTTTCATTTCACATATCCACGCTTGAATCACTTCCTTTCTTTCATTTCACATATCCACTCTTGAACCAATTCCCTTCTTTCATTTCACATATCCACGCTTGAATCATTTCCCTTCTTTCATTTCACATATCCACACTTGAATAATTTCCCTTCTTTCATTTCACATATCCACACTTGAATCATTTCCCTTCTTTCATTTCACATATCCACGCTTGAATCACTTCCTTTCTTTCATTTCACATATCCACGCTTGAATCACTTCCTTTCTTTCATTTCACATTTCCACTCTTGAATCATTTCCCTTCTTTCATTTCACATATCCACGCTTGAATCATTTCCCTTCTTTCATTTCACATATCCAAACTTGAATCATTTCCTTTCTATCATTTCCCTTCTTTCATTTCACATATCCACGCTTGAATCACTTCCTTTCTTTCATTTCACATATCCACGCTTGAACCATTTCCCTTCTTTCCTTTCACATATCCACGCTTGAATCATTTCTCTTCGTTCATTTCACATATCCACACTTGAATCATTTCCTTTCTTTCATTTCATATATCCACGCTTGAATCATTTCCCTTTTTTCATTTCACATATCCACGCTTGAACTATTTCCCTTCTTTCATTTCACATATCCACACTTGAATCATTTCCTTTCTTTCATTTCATATATCCACGCTTGAACCATTCCCCTTCTTTCATTTCACATATCCACACTTGAATCATTTCCTTTCTTTCATTTCACATATCCACGCTTGAACCATTTCCCTTCTTTCCTTTCACATATCCACGCTTGAACCATTTCCCTTCTTTCATTTCACATATCCACGCTTGAATCATTTCTCTTCTTTCATTTCACATATCCACACTTGAATCATTTCCTTTCTTTCATTTCATATATCCATGCTTGAATCATTTCCCTTCTTTCATTTCACATAACCATGCTTGAATCATTTCCCCTCTTTCATTTCACATATCCACGCTTGAACCATTTCCCTTCTTTCATTTCACATATCCACGCTTGAATCATTTCCCTTCTTTCCTTTCACATATCCACGCTTGAACCATTTCCCTTCTTTCATTTCACATATCCACGCTTGAATCATTTCTCTTCTTTCATTTCACATATCCACGCTTGAATCATTTCCCTTCTTTCATTTCACATATCCACACTTGAATCATTTCCCCTCTTTCATTTCAAATATCCACACTTGAATTTATTGCCTCATAACCAGTTGAGATACATTCCTAATGGGCATCCTTGTTTAAATCCTCTCCTATTTTGTATCTCTTTTCCCGAACCATTTGTTTATTATAACTTTCACCTATGGCATTTCATATCATATAATTTTGTTTTAAATTTAACATTTTTCCTTCTACCCCATCTGTCTCTAAAACCTTCCTTATTACCTCATCATTAACCTTATCAAAATCCTTTCCCACATCACATCACTAGCCTTACTTACTTCCTTATTTTCTTTCAAAATCATATCTGTAACTTCTTTTACTATTAGCATTGCCTTCTCTTATAAATGTATCTAAAACCTTCTACATCTTTTTTGTACTATTCTCATAAATATATTATAATCTATATTTGCAAATGTTACTGCTCTTCTATTTTTCTATCTGTTCTTTCATTTTTTTCCTGCACAAACTTGATTATTCCATCACGACTCACTTGACCTGTTAATCATTTCTCAGTCCATTCTTTTAATATTTTCAGAATATTAATTTCTCATTTTTATTAATAATTTGCATAATATTCGTTACGCAATCTGTGTGTTCCAGAGGCTTGTTCTTCCTTTCCTTCATTTCTGTCATGGTAATCTCCTTTTCCAGAGAATTCTTAACATTTTCAGATTGTTTACAATCCATACTCACTGTGTTGCTTTATTTCCGTACATCCCACCCACAAACCTTCCAGACTTCTCATTATTTCTCTCTAATGTAATATTTCCTTCCTCATCAAACACTGCATCCATTATTCTTTCTCTTCTTTGACTCTTTTTCCCAAATATGGTGAAGTTTCCTCTTTTTTCTTTAAAATATGTGTCTAAACATACTTTTAACTTTTCCTCAATTTTTATACAACCCACTTTCTATTTCTCTTATTTATCACACTGTTCTATTATTTTTATACTGTTTTATAATTTCATTATATACTCTCCCATTCCTGATTCACTCTTTCTTCTACAATTAAAATATTTTCCTGTCTGTTTTGTTATAAGTACTCCACCAGTCTGTCCAGTTTCATAATGCACAAATATGCTGTTCCCATAAAACCTTATGTCGCCTTTTCACTTCATCTGTTTTAAGTTTCTGCAGTCAGTCTTTCTACTCATTTCCCCTCCTTTATTACTAATCCGTCATCCTCTATTCTTCCCAATACTGCTCTGTGATCTAAAATACAAGCCCTTTCTTTTCCACCTGTTGTTTTTTTCATATCAACCCCCTTTTATATGTCCATTCTGCATTGTTTCCTATTTTCAACCACCATGTCTTATAACCTCTCTTTTTACTTTAATATCTTGCATTATTTTTCCACTCTGTTTTCTCATATTGCAGCTAAAATCTCCCACCATAATAACTGACATTTTTAACAGGGAAAGTTTTTAATTCCTCAAACATCTTGTTTTCTGTACAGATTCAGAACTAGAAGATCTCATCCAGTCTAGCTCTGTGGCTGCATTACTAATGAGCTAAACAGAGGCAGCATTGCATGTCAGATCCTGTAAACTTCAGTAAAGTCTTTGACATTAAACTGTACCATAGCTTTTTGTAAAAAATGAAGGGGAGAGGAGTGGGTAGGGGTTGAGTGGAGAACTGGACAGAGAGCAGGGAGCAGAGAATGGCAATGAGGTGAAAAGTATCCAGGGGAGTGAGAAGTGGTGCTCCACCATAATCCTCATCCAAGGAAAAGAAAACTGAATCAATATCCATGCAGATAATGTCATATTTAGGAAAATAGTATCTGACAATGCCACAAGCCCAGTAAGAGACATGAAAGATTTGGAAGGAAGGGCTGACATGTGAGAGTAATAATAACAGAGCCCAATATGTACTTGGGGAATATGCTTCAAATACTCAGAAGAGGATAAGTATGGGAAGGTAGTTATAGGAAGCAGAACCACCTGGTTTACTATGAAATGGCAGCAGCAAGGACAAACCAAATGCTGTGGCTTATATCCAGCAAGGATAAGAAGCTAATTATGCCCGTCTACCAGGCTCTTGTAAGGTCATTGCTAAAACAGTAGAGAGAAAGTTAACCAAAGCAGTTTAGAGATGAAGAAAATAGCAGA